>NC_056582.1:24164149-24196649 GCF_018340385.1 Cyprinus carpio
CCTTGGCTTCCTCCTTGGCATGAATTTACCGCTAATAACACACAACACAGTTTGGGAAATGGATGAGCAGACATGTTCATAAAAATAAAGGCTGACCCTTAAAATAATTAAAGTATGCATGTTATTTGCTGTTACTGGACAAGGAATTTTCAAAAAGGAAGCTCTTTCCGGTTGTATTTGCTTTTTGATCTCTAACTTGCATGCAAGAAAATTGCCCTCACCTTGAAATGGACAAATCTCTCCAATTAGACTAAAATGTCTTAAAACTTGAATTTGAACTGATGTCATCTCTAACTTGCATGCAAGAAAATTGCCCTCCACAGAAACGCTCACAAAGAGTGATTATAAGCACTGAAATATTTAAAACTAACTAATATTAAAAACAAATAAAAAAAAAAAATAAAAATAAAAAAAAAAATAATAAAAAAAACAAAAAACTAAAACTAAAATGAAAAACTTAAATGAATGTTGTTCAGGGAATTAAAAAAAAAATAACATAAAAAATACATAAAACATAAAATAAAAAAACACACACACACTAATATTTACGTTTTATATATATTTTAATAAGCACAAATATTTGCATGATTCTGTGCATAAAATACACGCACTGATATTTTAATTTATATATATATAGATATAAATATATATAGATAGATATATATATAATATATATATATAGATTGTATATATTATATATATATCTATATATGTATATAGATATATATATATTATTTTTTTTTTTTTTTTTTTATTTATTTTTTTTTTTTTTTTTTTCAATACTTTAACTTTTAAACTAACTTTTAAAATTTAAATTAATAGTTGTATTAATTCTCATAACATTCCACAAATAAATACTTAATGCATAAATATTTATTTTGAAATTCTGAAATATTTTGAAATTCAAAAGAATCGTAAAGAATCATTAATTTTTTTGAGGACATTCTATCTAGGGTCTGGGACCCCATGTAGGGGACAGGGGATAGTGTCATGTTGGAAGTGTGGGGGGGAGATACTGAAAAAAAATTGTGAAGCACTGTTGTTGTATATTTATAGGTACTGTTTCTATTGTATGCATCCTGTATTTTGGTGCTCAAATAAACATATTTGAAAAAAAAAAAATTTTCAGGACATTCTCATGAATTATTAATGAATTCACAGACCTTTTTTCCATAGACACTCACTTTTAAGAAAGGTTTTTGATTACATTTCCATGTCTGGAAATCACAATTTTAAATAAATATGTAAAACTTCAAAAAACAACAACTTTGGAAATTTAATTGAATTATTAATGATTTTCCAAGACGATTTTCCACTTTTTTTAAATAAATAATGATTGTTTCCAAACAGGTTTTCGTGTCCCATAATTGAATGGAATTCGATATTTTGTCATCCAACTTCACTAAAAAACTTTTTATGGCTTTTCCAGGTCTGAAACTGTTTTTCATGACTGTGAAAACCCTAGTAATTTATAAAATGCATATTTGAATTAAAAATTAAAAAGATTTAAGAACGTATACTGACTTCTGAAATTTAAATGAATTGGTAAATGACTTCATGAAAAAAATGCATAAATATTGACTGTTTCCAAACAGGTTTTCGTGTCCCATTATTAACTGGAATTTTAGCATTTATCATCCAACTTCATTAAAAATTGCTCAATTTTTTTTAAAGAAAATACAGCTAGAAATTTAAAAGAATCGGAAAATATCATCAACTTTCTCATGAATCCTAAATGATTTATTATTCTTACTTGGCATCCTGTAGAAGAATCGTTCTCCAGCTCCATCGTTGGTCTGCAGGAAGCGGCTGTCCACGGACCAGTCCAGGTGTGTTATGAAGCACGTGGACTTGTTGCACTCTCCCACTTTCTTATAGCGTTGGGCCACAGCGTAGATGTCCACAAACCCGTCGTTGGAGCCTACGGCCAAATAAGAGCCATCGGGTGAGAACTTGAGCTCGTGAATGACTTCCTTCCTGTCCTTGATGTGGACCACCTCCGTCATGTCCCTTAGAAAACAAGACAAATGCTCAGTCTGGGAATAATGAAGCTGAAGTGAAGACGTGTAGGGGATCCAAATTCAATTACCTGACACGAAGAACAGTAAAGGAGCCATCCTTCATGCCGAGGGCCAGCTGGGAACCGTCGTTGTTGAAGGAGACGCTGCGTACGGCTTCTTCCATGTTACAGCGAGCGATCAGCGTGTGTTCGGACAAACTCCACAGTCTAAACATGCATGTTTGATGAAACATAAAATGTGTCCTTATTGTCTATGCGTATGTCCATATTGTACATTTATGCTAGGACCGGGCGATACAACAAAAAAATATCCCAAAATATATGACACTGATATTAAACTACACATATAATTAACCAATATAATCATAAATAAAATATTATCGAAGGAAATGATAAATCCAAATGTTTGTTAGATCTTGAAAATAAATGTAAACTAAATTTGTTTACAATTCTCAGCAGAGTAGTTACCTTTAAATCTATCTTATTTTTTCCCAAAATTCTGTTTTCTATTTTATTTATTTTTTAAGATTCTATGTTTTTTAATTTAATGCAAATTTATAATTTAAAATAGTGTCTAATGAAATGAATTAATAAAACTTTAAAAATTTGATTTTTTTAAAAAAAATGTAAAAATGAAAATATAACCAATAAAACACTACATTTTATTTTTTATTTTAATTTTTTTTTTTGTCAAATAAGATGCTGCGCAACATAACTGTATAAGTTAAACATGGATGAAAAAAAAATAGAATGGGGTGTTTCCTTAACAATAAAAATATTACTATTATTATTACTTTGAGAAGTACATTTCAGTATACAGTAGTAATGTATTTCTGTCATAATTTATCCAAGTTAAACCTAACTTTATTTTGATGGTTTGTTATGCAGTTCTTTCCGCTTTAGGGTGTGTTAGTTTCACGTGTTGTATTTTGATGGCACAGTTTTTCTCAAATGAATCGGTAATCAAATATTTATTTATTTTTTAATTAATATTTTTGCCACAACAGAACTATAAATTAAAACATGAATGAAAAATATCTTGGTTGTATGATATTCTTTAAAAATTAAAAAAAATATATATATATGCCATAATTTAAGTTAAACCAAACTTTTATTTTGGCGGTCTGCGGTGAAGATCTATGAGTTTCAGTGATCAGTTATTTAAAATAAAGCACTGTATTTATAATTTTTCCTCAAATAAGATGCTGCACAATAGAAATGTATCAATTAAAACATGGATGAAAAACATTTTGGATGTATGATATTATACATTTAATATTACTTTAAGAATTACATGTTAATATAATAGTATTATATTTCTGTCATAATTTCTTCATAAGTTCAACCAAACTTCTCTCGGTTTCGGTCTGAATTTGACAGTAGTTTTTCTCAAATGAAACGGTGTAAAGCTGGTGAAGTGACTCTCAGAGCAGCTCTGGAAATGAAGTTCACGTGTTCAAGCTCATCATCGTTATCAACAACCGTTTATCGCCCAGCCTTAGTTTTTTGAAAAACTAAAGCCTCATTTCCGCCTGTCTTGCTCCATTTATAATGTCTTCTGTGTGAACTCATGTGGCATGAACTGAAATCTAATAGAAGGGGTGGACTAACCGTACGGATCGATCGTCGCTGCCGGTGACGGCCAGCGGTTGTTTGGGATGCAGGTCGAGGGCCCAGAGCTCCCCTTCTGAGTGACCCTGCATGATCAGCAGCGGTTTATCTCGGTCTCTCACCATCACCTCGAAGATCTCGCTGTCTTGAGTTCCTGCCAGGATCCTGTCAGCCCTCCAACACACGCTGCGGATGGACAGACCTGGGAGAGAAGAAGATTCCGATCGACAAGAAAGTAGAGGATTCAAGCAGCCCAGACTAACATATCTGGTCACAAGCAACATGTATGTTGGGATTTTGGGCTCTAGTATGTTCCTTGGTCATGGTAGAGCCACATATTTCCATTTTCAGGAACTTATATCATCTACTCTAACTAAGGTCACTGGTGTCCGATATCTTAACTAGTTCAAAGGAAATTTTGGAAGATTACTGTGTCTCCTTAGTATGTAAAAACAATCAGAAGTTGTTAAAAAACAAAATAACTTGACTTTATTTAATCTTGAGCTGATGGGGTTTTTAATTATTATTATTTTTATTATTATTAATTATTTACAATTCAATTAATAATTTTAAATGATCACTTGTTTTGTCATTTTTAATGTTTTTAACTGATGCATTTTCTGCATCAAATCAGTTATTAAATTACTAAACAGTGCTGCTATCGTTTTCTAAAATGAAATTATGAATAAAGAAATTACTGAAGTAAATAAAATATAAATATGAAATAAACATAAATAAATAAAACCATATCTATTAAAAATGTTAATTGAAATTAAGCTGAAATGAAATAAATAATTTAAATATGAAATTAAATATATGAAAAATAAGAAACAATAAATACAAAATTAAATACATAAAAACAAACTTAAATTATTATAATTATAAATTAGAACCGAAATACTATAATTTAAAGTACTACAAATTCTAAAACTGAAATAGATATAAAATTAAGATAAATATAAAAAATATTAATGTAGGAGTGATTTATATTTATGTATATATTATATACATTAAACAGTCAAAAGCACATAAAGTAACTAAAACTTTAACTAAAATTAAAATAAAAATAAAATTAATCAAAATAATAATAATAATAATAAACAATAGTATATAAATAATACTGTTACTAATCAATATTACATGGGACAAAAAGAAAAATCCACATACGGGAATTAAACCAGTAATGCTGAACCAAAAGTTAATTTATGACCTTAGAGCTTAAAAAAAAAAATGTACAAAACAATTAAAATTAAAAAAAATAGCTGTGTAAAGTTGAGAGTAAAATAGAGTGAAAAAGCTTCACACTCATCAGTTGTCATAAGCTGGTGTTTTCAGCAGGGCAGAATTTAATTGGCTCATTAAATGGCTTTAAGACCCCTAAAAATAAACCTTTAAAGCAGAAAAAGTCACAAACATGTTACATGAAAGTCTAAATCAGACACACCAGCAAAATGTAAAATAAACAAACCCAGTATCCTCATCTAATAAGACTACAGAACTAAAAAATGAGTGTGGAGATCAGTTCAGATCATTTAATGAGAAATGTTTGAGTTCACACTGAGATCTCTGACTCTGAGAGCCATTTATCTGACAGTCTTCTGCTGTGAAAGCGCTGAAAACACTGTCACTCGTGTGATAAGCACAGGCCGTGTTGCCATGGTGACACAATCCCTTATATACTGGGAGTCAAATGAATGAGCTCTTCCTGTTTAAAGACTGTCTGTTTTATTGATCCCGTATTGTGTTTAACAAGGATGCAATGGATCTAGATCAATGCAACTTACTTTTGAAAATTTGGGTTTTGGCTTTGATGGGAACATGACAGCAGACATTTAATTGTTTGATCAAAATTATTGCTAGGGACAATTTAGTAGTGGCTGGATACTGGTAGGGACATGTCATAGCATCTCTATTAAACTCTACACCCTTGCTTCTGTTACAGAATGAGTGTAAACCGATGTAATTAATAATTTGTCAGATTGCTGAATAATAAATAGTTACTTGGTGTGTAAATGTGAACGGTCAAGTGTTAATGAAACAGAAGCGTTGTGTTGTAAATGTCCGAGTATGTTACATAGCCAGCTGTGATGTTTTACCTTTATAACCCTGTTCTGCCTCCCTGAGGTCAATCTTGGTAATGGGTTTGAAATCCACGTCCCACAGCCTCACACATCCATCCCGGCCACCGGTGGCGAAGCCTTCCTCACATGAATGCATGCTGAAGATCCCTGCCTGCATGCACAAAGAGAGTTTACAAACGCATGTGCAACATGTCCCAAAAGGCATGCACATGCTATATGCACTAATGTTATAGATGCATGACACAAATGGCCAATGCATTGAATATCTGATTACAAGTGGGATGCATTGCAACTTCAGATGTCCTTTAACGGAGATGCTATAGCGCACAGCTGATGTGTGTGTGGTGGGAGTGATGGTGTAGGAAGTGTGATGAGCTTCACTCACTCCGTGTGCCGCCTGTATTGTTCGTGTCAGGTTGAGTCCCTTCCACACGTAAATATCTCCGTTAAGAGCTCCCGAATACGTCACTTCATCTTTCGCCGTCGCCAAGCACAGGATGGTTTGCAGGTCTCCCGTCTTTCCGAAAATCCCTCGTTTTGGCGTCAATGCATTGCCACATAATGCCCAAAACTGTGAGACAAAAGGAAAAAAACCTGAACATCAACTCCTTAGCTCATGCAAATCTTTTGCATCAGCAAACTTAAAATATTGTGCATGCATAAGCTTTATTTTCAGAGCTTGACATCGATGCATTTAGTTCAAATGTGAATGCAAAGTCATACAAGTTGACTAGATAAGACAGAATTCGATTTTTGGCTGATATTTTTCTGTGTCAGTTGATCAGTATGTTAATGCATTTTTGAAGTCTATGAAAAAGTTCTATGTTTCCGAGAGCGGGTTTAAAGCCCATGTTGCAGGTTAACCACCACTGTCGATTAATGGGTACATAAATCACTCAAGATATGTATATCATTTTTAAAATGTCTCAAAAATGGCCTTAAAAACCAGTTTTTTACGTTTTTGGTATTAACAGTTTTTTTTACGCAATTCGGTGATGACGTCACATTGGGGAGAAGTGGAGGAAAGGTAGCCTCAGCCTAGTATGATGCGCGTTCCAGGCAACCCGTAACCAGTATTTTTCCAACCTTAAACCCGTGAAAGTGCACTGGAACGGCAGTCAAACCCGTAACATATAACCCGTGAACTCGTACTAGATCAATGTACTCCGAGTTCCGACGTCACACAGGACGCGAAACAACAATGACAGCCCCTAAGGATAATACTGCCTACGGACGCAGTGTTTATGCAAGTGGTACACGTTGAACGATACACGATTTTTTGGACATTGTAACGTTGCGATAAAAAACTGGGATGAGGAAGAGGTGGCAAGAGCCAACATGTATGATGGCCCGCAGCCCTATAAACTTTGAACCAGCCAGACGTGAGAGAGCAAATGAGGAATTGCCTAGAACTGATGGCCGTCAAAAGCCAATTAAATGCATGGTCCGAGGAGAATGAGTGGAGAGTTGGTGAAGTGTCTTGGTGAGTTGCTATCATTTAGCAATGCAGCAATGAGCACTGGAGCTAGTCTATGAGCAGCAGTGCACAATAACGACACACACATATATATATATATATATATTTTTTATATATATATATATATATATATATATATATATATATATATATATTTATTTTACTGTCATTGGATAGCACTGAGTGAAAAATAAACGTTTTCTTTATATCTAGTGGCAGTGATCATGACGTTAGTTCAGATAAGTACCAGTAACCTAGGGCTGGACAATATATCGGATACGATATGACCATGCGCATCTCGTCAGTAAAGCCGGTTCCATGATTAGCGGTAAATCCCCATCACCTGCTTTCAAATGGAGCTGCAGTTAATACACAGAGCCGTAGTTCACTGACAAGCTACGCTATATCGAGTTCATTATCAAAGGCGATTCATCTTCAATAATGAACTCGATATAGCGTAGCTTCTCAGTGAAACTACAGCTCTGTGTATTAACTGCAGCTCCATTTGAAAGCAGGTGATGGGGATTTACCGCTAATCATGGAACCGGCTTTACTGACGAGATGCACATGGTCATATCGTTCGATATATTATCCAGCCCTACAGTAACCTTTGTCATAGTGTCGTACTGGTAAACTTTGTCTTTGTCATCTAGAATAGAAAGCATCATACTAGCTATATGGGCGTTTCTAAGCGTTTATCTCTTCCTCCGGTGAAAATGTTGTTGCAAACGTAGCCGCGTGTCTGTCGCTATGTTTGGCTGGTGCTTGTGTGGAAACTGCGTTGGAAAGCTGGTGCTGTAGGGAAGTGAGTGCGTTTGGTTGCTGTGTTGGTCGATATCTATCCATCGATCTATCTGTCTGTCTATCTATCTATATCTATGTATTTATCTATAATCTGCGCTATCTGAATACTCTCGTCTACTACTCGTCTCTCTAGTCGCTCTCAAGGCGGGCTTTGGTAAATTCTCTCCCCAACGTGACGTAATGCAATGCATTGTGGGGGAAAGGAGAATCGTTGCAAACCGCTGTAAGATAGTACCTACTTTTTCGTATTTTATTCCATTTTGTGATACCCAACAACATAAAATACAATGGATAACAGTTTAAATGTTCATTACCAACAAGCAAATTGCACAAATTCGTTGAAAAATTAACCATGCAACACGGCCTTTAAATGAACTTTGTCCCAGGGGTTTGACTCACTTTAATGTGCTTGACTCCGCAGCTCACCAGCCTCTGCGGCAGAAACGGGTCCCAGGAAATATCAAAGATCTGCAACGCAGCACAAACAGGTGGAATAACCACGTCAACACTTCCACAACATCTAGCACCAAAACCATTACACTGAATTAATCACAACTCTCTAAAATTATACACAATGCATAATGGAAATTATAATGCAAATACCGGCATCATATTTGCTGAATAAAATCCAATACTTGTTTCTTACAAATTTTGAGGTGCTGATTCCAAAAATAGTGTAGGTTTTCTCAAACATGTCAAACTTTCTGATAAATTATGATGCATTTCGTAGCATTTTTGCTTTCAGCAACCATTCGTAAGCTGAAGAAGTCTCGTATTATCCCTTAATCAGCAGAAAAACACCACAAAGACTCATTCCATCACTAGCTGAATCTGAGCCACATTGCAGCTGTTTGTTCAATTCACAGCCAGTTTTCACATTATTTTATGCATAATCCTGATTCTCGCTTTGCAGACTGCAAGTTAAATGATAAATAAAAAATACTAAATAAAACTTACTTCTTAATTAATTTTTACAAAAAACATACATATTCATTATAAAAAAACACATAAATATATATATAATAAAAAAAAAGTGAGAAGAAAGAAATGCATAATCGAAAGTTTTTCTTGTTGATCTCAAACTCAGCATCATCAAATTAGGCTCAAATCAGCAGTGTTACAAATAAGAATTAAAATATTTAATTTAATTTAATTTGAATTTTAGTTAAAGTTTGTAGTGTGTTTTATCATTTTTAATATTTCAACAAGGCTTTTATTTTTGTTTATATTAGTTTTGGGTATGTTAGTACATCACTAGCTGAAATAAAACAAGTTTAATATTAGGCCTTTTTTTTCTTTTCTTTTTGCAAATCGGCTACATTTTTTTCAAGATCCAGAGCTGTGTAATTATAGTCATGCTTGTTAATCGTTATTTGCATGCATTATCTGCAAATAAACATTTCATAAAGCAACATTTCCGTTTGCTAACACAGCAGATCAGACAGAATTCTTTATATAGGCCTAAAGTTTCTTTAAATTTATAAAGTATATACCTGAACGCATTGCAAGTCGCTTTGGAAAAAAAGCTGCTAATGCAAAGAATATAAAATGCAAAAGATATAAACTCTAAATGGCTTTATATTTCATCGGCAGTCATGGCAGTGAAGTTGTTGAGCTGGAACAGCAGAGAGACAACACTGAGAGACAGGAAGAGCAGCAGGGTTTTAAATGGCACCGCAGGGAGTCTTCTGGTGTCTGTGGTTCTTCACTAAGCAGCTTGTCATCTCTGCTGTGTTTTCAGACTCCCTTGACACTGAGTTAGTGTGTGTGTGTGTGTGTGTGTGTGTGTGTGTGTGTGTGTGTGTGTAACACACAGCTCATGCATTGAAACGCTCCTCTGTACTGTAGCATAACACAATAACTTATTCATAACGCTCTAAACGGTTATTCATTCACATCACTGAGGAGCAGCATTCTGTTGCTATGGAAACAGTCCTACCATGTGTGGACCCGGACGGGTTTGTTCTGTGTTTTTCACTTCATGCACTGGAGTCCAAATCATTCTGGCATCATGAAATGAAATGCTGGATGTAATTAACTGTCGGTAATGAGGAACAGTGCGTTCCGTTTCTACCCTATCAGAATGTCCCGTGGCGGTGGCTAAGACACGCCCCTTTTTCCAGTCCCACACGCACAAAGTGTTTTTGGCATCAAGTCCCACAGACGCTAAACGCTGAATGTTAAAATCACAAGACAGGAGAAAATAAGTGGTTAGATGGGAGCATTTACAAAACCATTAAAAATACTATATCAATACATGAAATAAACATGAACTGAAATAAAATACAAAAGAAAAAACATTTTATTTCAGATCTTATTTTAGTTTAGTTCTCAAATAACAATTATAGACATACTCTATTAAAAAAAACAACAACAAAAAAAAAAACTAAAAATGACAAAAACACAAGAAAATTACTAAAAACTTAATTAAAATAAAAATAAAAACTAGTTTAAAACAATAATAAAACATATAATAGTATCTCAATGATACAAAAAAAACAACTTACTAAATATTAGGGGTGTAACAATATGTTGTGTCAAAATATGATCGCAATACAAAAATGCAACAATATGTATCATGGATAGTTCAACCAAAAATGAATGTTTAAGTGTTTGTTCACATAAAAACAATGATCAACGCATCAAATATGGTAAACCCAGAAGATCACACATTTGAGCTTCCATGCTACTTAATTCTGATTAATAAATTAAAAATAAATTATTTAATTAAAAAAAATAAATTTTTTTAAATGTATGCTGTCAGGGATGGAGAGCAAGCATGTTTCTAACATAATTATATTTTTAGCCAAGCAGAATCATGAATATTTCTACTGTGTATCTTATTTTGTTACACGTTTATCACACGATGTACACGTAATAATAAAAAAAAAAATACCTACCATTTTAACTCTATTTTGTTTAAAGTATCATGAGAGAAACGTATCGTCAGAACAGTTTTGTGCATCAAACAAATTGTGGCATGAGTGTATTGTTACAGCCCTAAAATAAAAAAATAAATAAATATATATATATTTGAGAATGCAGCCAATCAGAATGAAGTATTCCAGAGAGCCGTGCAGGAAGTCATTATACTGACTGAGGAATCATGTGACTCACCTGTCCGTCGGCGTCGAAGGCCAGACAGGCCACACCGTGAGAGTGAACGTCTCTCAGGATGGACACGGTGGTCAGCGCGTACGAGTCCCACACGCAGATATACGGATCCTTCCCAACCTGACCTGTGGCCACCTGGATCTTATCCGGATGCAGCGCTAGACTGAGGACAGAAGAGACACATGCTGTGAGTTACAATGAAAGAAAGACAGACATAAAAGAGAAGAAAGGCAAAAAAAAGAAAATTTTCATTGGTAGCAATGAAAAAAAAAAAAAATATTTTATATATAAAAAAAAAAAAAAAATATATATATATATATATATATATATATATATATTATATATATATATATATATATATAGATATAATATATATATATATATATATCACTTTTTAGTTTAGTTTTTATTTTATATTTTCCATTTTCATTTTAGTAATTTTGTAGTGTGTTTTTATAATTTTTTTACTATCTGAAATAAAAATTTGTTTAATTTTTAAACATTTTATTTCAATTAATGTTTATTTTAATTAATGAAATGTTTTTTTTGTCTTTAATGGCTTTAATTTTAGTTTCAGTTAACTATAATAACCCTGACATAAATATACAGTCATAGATTATTTCACAGACATAAATATATGTCTGTTAAATGATCTGTACTTATTACTTTTTTTATAATTAATAACCATTTTAACACTTTTTATAATTTTTGTTTTATTATTATTATTGACTATTTTTATTATAAATATAATAATTTCATTACATTTTTTAATTTTATATTATTATTTTATTTTTATTTAATTTATAGGCCACCAAACAAAACAAACAAACACACACACACTTCAAAAGTCTGATCATCAGAGACTGGATGGATGAATCTCATTAAAACGATCCAGAGTTATACATGAACACAGAAAACTGTGATTATGTGACTAAATACTAAAATTAACCCGAGTGGGAGAGACGTGCGACTGAGGAAAACACAGCAGGATCCGCACACATGAAACGACTGACTTTCACTACAGTTCAGCTCGACGGGAAGATGATGTCACAGACGAACCGACTCTCTCCACGGCAACGGCTCTGTCATGGTGACGGACCGCGAGAGCCGAGGCTCAGGGACGCTCCTGATGCAGCAAGGCTTCAGATCACTGCAACAAAAGCCCATGCTAAAAGACCGTAAACGCAACTTTTCTTCCTGTGTTGACGTATTTGTTTGGGACGGGCTAACTGTACAACATACTGTAAATGGACAATATATGCATGCTATTTCACTCTGCTTCAGTTTGTATTACTTCTCCTATTATAGTATTTATGACTTTTAAATTAGTTTTTACTTTTATATTTGAGCTTTATGTAATTCTATGTAATTCATTTTGTGCTCTTGTCATTTTTATGCATTAAAAAAATCTATATATCTTGCTTTTTCTTTTAGTTTTAGTAAGTTTATAACCTCAGATTAGGGCGCTTTCACACTGGCACTTTTAGTGTGCACCCGAGTTCGGTTCGTTTGGATAACGAGAATGCTGCTTTCTCATCGAACCAAGTGTGAACGCATCCTTAAACTTATTTAGTTGCCCAGGCAACATTTCTAACTTTCTTTCTTTCTTTATATTTTGTTTTTCATCTAACATTTCAGTTACCAAATAAGTCATTGAAATATTTTCAGATACCAAAAACGACTTCCAAATAGCTTCTATAAGTTATTTTTATTTATGGTTTAGGAATTTTAGTTCCTAATCTTAAACTTATTTTATTTAGTTGCCAAGAAAACATTTCTAACATTTTAAAAATAATACTTTTTTTATAATTTGTACAAGTTATTTTTTATTTATTTTAGTCATTATAGAACCTGAACTTAAAATGATTTAATTCAGTTGCCAAAGTGACATTTCTGTCTTTTTGAATCTAAAATTTATATATTAGCTTCTATTTTTTTATAAGATATTTTTAATCATTTTTTTTTATTTCAGTTTTTACAATAAAAATTATTATAACAATACCATACACATTTTTATTTAGTTTGTTTATCAACTAATTTTTTTAATTTTTTTTTATTTATTTTTTTGAATTTTGAATTTTGGTTTTATATGTTGATAGTTTTATTTATTTATTTTGTGGGTTAGTTTTAATATTCAATCTAATATATATTTAATACTATATCAAAACATAAATAGAATAGTTTTAGTTAACAATAACAATACTGCTAACAGCACCCCTTTAACACAGTAAATTCACTGCCATGCATCGGCTCCTCGGCCATCCAGCGTAGTTTATCGCTTTATATTAAATCTTAATGCATGATAATGCTGTGATTACAGCAGATCTGAGGACGTGCAGTGCCACAGTGATTTACTGCCTAACTCTGAGGAGAGCGAGAACCGTGACATTCACTCCAGGTCCACATCGTCACATGTAGAGCGCTGATATTAGCACTCCGGCGGGCATCGCCTGCCATCAAGGAACCAGCGGTGAGCAGCGGGCAGGAGTTTCCTCTCAAACGCAGATCAAAGGCAGGATTAAACACAGCAGGCTATGTGTCCTCAGTGTGTGTGTGTGTGTGTGTGTGTGTGTGTGTGTGTGTGTGTGTGTGTGTGTGTTCAGAGAGCCTGCAGAACGAGCAAAGTCTCACCACCACCACCATCAAAAAAAACAAACCAGCAGCTTTCCAACAATGCTATGAGCTACAGATGTGTGTGTGTGTGTGTGTGTGTGTGTGTTAGGTTTTTTTGTTAGCCCCCCCCCCTTTGTGTGCACATATGTGCAAGTAACAACCCGCAGGAAGGAAAAATCACTAATGAGACCGCTTTAATATCCTAATTGTTTCTCCTAGCCAGTAATGACATTAAATGAAGAGCAAATGTACATTGTTGCTTTAAGTCACAATGAAATGAAAACTGAGCCATTTACTTTATACATTAATTCCAACAAAACCACCTTTTTATCATCCAATCAATTCTTTATAAATAGAACATTTTTGGAATATCCTGTTTTTCAACACATTAGGGAATTTAAATGGTTCGTCTTAAAACGGTGTTATTTTAGTATTATTTATACTATATTATAGCATTTATAAATACTTTGAATTCACTTTGTATTTATTTATATTTTCATTTTCATGTTAACAATAGTCCAATAGTGGAGACATCTGTATGTAATAGTGTTATTTTAGTGGTATTTACATACTAGTGTGTATACAGTATATATATATATACATACACATACACACACACCACACACATACTATACTTTTAGTGTTATTTCAATAATAGTTTTAGCTCAATATAATAACAAGAAACACATTCTCAAATAGTGCTCAGATTTGCTCAAGATACCAAAGTCTGCGATCAAAGTCAGATATCTCAATATAAACTCAATAATTTCTCATCAGATGATCTGTATGTATCTCATCCCACACTATTTAACACACACGATAACCGCAAAACACCTTGCATACCCAGATCACCTTAGCAACAGTATCAAACCACCTTGGCAACCAAAAAGAAAAAGCTAGCATCAAGGTGACAAGCTTTGCACAGGCAATAACTCAAAAGATAAAGTTGGTACTTAAATGAACCGTGACTGAGAGCTCCATTAAGTGTCCTGAGCGATGAAAGAGCAAACTCTGAGAAATAAGAGAGAGTGAGAAGAGAGGAGAAAAGAAGAAACTCTTTTCACTGATTGAATCAAGGCTTTCCACACACAACAGATAAAAGAGAGTGTGTGTGTGTGTGTGTGTGTGTGTGCGATCGTAAAAGCATTATAACACAAATATAGCAACAAAATCTAATCCTGAACACTTGGCATGGCGTCAGTGGAGCTGATACAGAGAGTCGGATGAATCCCGCAAAACACAAACATCATACAACAAAAAGATATTAGGTTATATTTTGCATTAAAAATAAATAAAATATATAATATCTATATATATATATATATCTATATATATCTAATATATATATATATATATATCTATAACTATATTTATATATAGCAAAATAATCCCCCCTGTTTTGGTATTATTTGGAGTGCACAATATCACTTTTGCCGCGTAGAAAAAGTCTTGTTTTTGGTTTCGTTTGTTCTAAAAAAATATTTATACTTGCACTCAATTAAAAATAGTAAATTTCACACTATTAATTACAAAGAAATTCCCCGGACAGGTTCTTACTAGATAACGAAAACTAAAAGTAACACCATTTAAAACCCGTCTTTATTGAGTGCCCAAATAATGTTTGCATATGGTTCAATAAACCTTAAACATAATGGGGTTTACGCTAGGCACATTTGATATTGGATGAGTTCGTTTGTTCTAAGCTGGTAACCCGCCGACGGGTAATTGGTGTTAAAATATAATCTAAAATGTAATAACAAAATAAATATATAATAATACTAGATTCGGTTAACGTCTCTCTTGTGTGATGAGGCACCTGTATTTTCTTCTATATGATATACAGCTCGTATGGTGTTGTGATTCTATCTATAATATAGTTTTGTTTGTTTTTTTTTTGTTTTGTTTTAACTTTGTTCGGATTATTACTATACACCCACAACACACCCCCTCACAAAATTTACGCCACTTTTTACCTAATCTCCAACTTCAAAACACCCCCCTTTTTTCATCCCCCTAATCTACCCTAAACAATTCACACAACCACCTTATATAGTATATCGGCCCCCCTCTCCCCCCTAGAGTACCTTAAAAGTAAAATGAAAGTAATATTATATAAAATAAAACAAAGTATTCATGAAATCTTAATCATAACTATAATAATATCTTCAATCTACTAAACCATTAGGGAGGCAAGTAAACGTTTGAACACCATTTATTTTACGAATCTGAAGTTTTGAGGTGAAAAGTGTTTTTCCTGAATGGTATTTTCATGTAAAACATAACGACAATCATTCGTTATATTACTTGCGCCTCTTTTTTCCTTGTTTTAATTCCAAGCATTTTGTCTTTTCATATACCAATGTAGGAAAAATCATGCTTTACATGTGGCATATGATGTTTAAAAAATTCAAATTCTGTAATACATAACACAAAATGGACAATCCATGAGGAACAATGAACATGCACACCAAAGCCTCAAAAAGACAATTTAAGGTTCTGCAGTACAAAGAATTAGAGTTTTCGAGGGACAAATGTTCTTAATTACAATAAGAATAATATCTCGATGCAAAATTATTTTCTTCATGCACAATATAACTGATTTGATTTATTCTGGACATGGTCTTGTGTGTTGGGACGCCTGTGGGTGTTAACTCATGTTTGTGCCGGGACCCCGGTGAGTCAGTGAACAGATGAGGGATTCTGGGAAATATCTGCAGTTCCGATGAACACAGTGTGACTGTTAGGCATACCGGAAAATGAAAGAGAGATTCATAAGCATTGCAGAAAGAGAAGCGGAGCGTGTATGTGTGTGTGTGTGTGTTTGTTGGGTGTGCTCCCTCCGCACGATGTGCTGAAGTCTTTGTGGCGTTGAAAGGGAGAGTCCTTGCCGCTGTCGTGGACAGAGCCATGTTTGGAAAAGCCTGGAAATAATTCCAGCGTCTGAGATCTGGAAACCAGCAGAAGGTTTCTGATCCAACGCTGGACTAAAAATACTAGTCTATATGATTTGACTTAATGAAAATTAAAGGAAATAATGGCACCCCCCAATAAACAAAACCATGCCTTCTCACTCTCAGATCATCCAAGCTGTTAGATGAGGTTTGTTACCTAATAAGATTTGGGCAGATACAGAATGAGCATTGCAATCACTTACTCTGCACGTGAATGGGTCCCGTCGAGAAGAGAGTTAGGGTCTGCACAATTTAATCGGAATTTCTAAATCGCAGTTACGATGCTGGATGCACACATTACGTAAGCGTCAGAATGCGGCAATTAATAGTTCAAAGTCCAATTATGTTATTCTGCCCGCTTAAGAAATGTTTTTTCTTGTGTACAAGTTATCTTAAGGGTTTGACATTGTTTAGTTTTAGTATTTACATTCGAATACCATTCATATTTGTACTTTTTTTTTATAATTAAAAGAAAGAAACTATTCCCGAGTGTGTATTGAACAGTCCGAGGCTGTAATACTATAGAACGGCACTACCACGTTTTCAGTTAGAGTGTTTTCCAGCTTGTTTATTTGCATATAGAAATACGGCATGCAGTTGCACCAACAACACACACTCGTATACACATCATTCAAGGTAAACTGTGATATCGTTAAATCATAACTTCGCAATTACAATTTCAGTGGAATAATATTCTTTTGTCATAATCATGTGAGCCCTCAATCCGAGTCCAAACAGCTGATACACACAACCACACAGGTAATCCACAGCACTTCCAGTCCTTGCATTTAATATATACTCGGAGAAGGGCAAAAGCTTTGTAAGAAAACAATCCCATCATCAAGAGTCTTCTCCACCCACCCACCTCTAGTCAACAATGATATAATTTACATATCTTCCTCCAGTGAAAAAAGTGTGTTGCATCTCCTCGTGGTTCTCCATATCAAACAGGGGGGGGGGGGGTGGTTTTGGGGGGTGTCCCACATATTCATGTCTTCTGAGTGATGTTGTGGACCTGGTCGTTCTTGCTCTATAACCTTCTTGCACACCATAACCTATCACAAAGGTTTAGGCGTAGCCCTACAATAAGTATTACTGCAGTTTCCTTAATCATTTTTATCAATTCTTCAGCTCAAACGAGAAAATTTAGCAACGATATCGAACACGCAACGCTGCAACGGGACCAATCAGACTTCACAGATTTTTCTAAAGAAGCACATGCCATAATGTTAAGGCAATCAAGAGAACAGATTATATTCTTCCATCATAAACGTCATTCTTGTGAGTAGCACTATTTTCTAAGTCAACACTGCTGTCAAGTGGTCCTCATAACAATCCATGTCACGTTGGAGAATGTGTTACAGTCGCAGTATATGACAACCTTAGCGCTCTAGAATATATAACATATGTGTTGCCCTATGTAGAATAAGTTAAATGAATTTCTAATCACAAGTTTGCTCATTCAAATGTTGTAATTTGCACTTGCTCAAAAAAACATATAAAAAATATATAACTGTGCTATTTTTTTAAGAATGGAAAAAAAGCATCAGTGACTGAGCAGGTCTGTTCATTAGAATAATGCAATTATGAATTGCGCATCTCCAAACGCAGAGCTTTTAATGAAACAAGTAGTCAGTTTTGTTTTAGTCCTAATGAGCTCTCAAAATCATGCATATCAAAAAAGCGTGACAGCACAGAAACAAGAAAAGCAAATAAACGTGTCCTCGGGCTCTGTCACACGCACAACTGGATGAGACGGCGTGCAATTTGAGTTTAAGTACAGTAATTCCCTCGGTTAAGAGCTCACAGAGTTGGGCTAATCTCACTGTGTTCTGGGTCGTCAGATACGGGGCTGATAGAGTGGACCCCACACTTGCCCTTCATGCTGAGTGAGAAACTACAACAATGAACTCTTTGACTAACCAAAACTAAAGTCTTTACTTTAGTCAGCGGATAATGTATTGCTCTAGACAAATCAAAACAGCAGCTATTTTGTCAACACAGTTCTTTAGAAGAAGCTGAAAAAGCTACAGCAAAACACTGATCTGAAGAACCTTGTTTTTTCCAATATATATATAAGAGTCCAAGCTTATTTCTATATCGTATTTTTTATACAAAACACATTGTTGTCAAGCACCTTAAAAGGAAAGATTGTGATTTTAAATATTACTTTTTTTGTCAAAAAAGAAATTAAGATGAGTGGGGATGACACAGTTTTTGGGAAAGTCGTTTTTTTGCAATTCTGTTTCCCTGAAAAAGATGGCTTCGAAACATCTTTAAACACACAAAAAAAAATGCATATACATTTCAAAACAATTACAAGGAATTAAGTTACAGACTTGAATATAAACATGAAGTTTAAAATAGAAAGACTGAAATAATTTTTTTTTACAAATAATTTTTTAATTTTACCTTTTTATTTTCAACGTCTAATTTTTTTATAATGTTATGATGCTAAATTTACACAAAGAGAACAGACAGTTTACATTTTGTGATGACTAATGTAATCTTAAACTTAAAAAGGCAAAATGATATAAAGATATTTAGTCTTGTATTCTGAACAATTTATTAGAATGAATTGACTTTACGCTTGAAGCAATAAAAAAAATCTCCCAATGTGATAAGAAAAATTTCCTTAAGATAACGCTATTTCGTTCTTGTTTTAAGCATAAACTTACTTCATTTATATATATATATATATACTTAAACAAAAGACTGAATAGTGGCTTAAGTCATTTTAGCTTCTCAATAAATATATATCATGATTTAAGAATGTGTATATATTTGTACTAGAAAACAAAACAAAAACATTGAATAAGAAGCGTGTTTTGCAATGCTTAAATGATGCAATCAACAACAAAAACGTTATTTTAAGACTTAAGCACCTGTTAAACAAACTATATCACCTTCACATCTCTATAGAAATTGCTTGTTTTATCACACCTGACAGGCAAATACTCTCTTGCATAAATAAACAAGCACATAATATCTAATAACAGTACACCTCTCCTTAACAAGACACATGATTTAATTCTTAGTGTTCACGGTCTGTACACATCGCTAAACACTAACTATGGAGCACTAGTGTTCGTGACAGCTGACTTAAACACCTTAAATAATTGTTGCATAAACACCAGGCTGCTCTAATGTATGCCCAGAATGACAGTGGTAATTCATTCACCGCAGTAAAAGCACATTTATACCTCAGCGCCACGTATGGCATCATGTGTGTTTTCTGCATAGTACTCTAACATGACTTTCAATAGCAAAGTTCCCCTCAGGCAGCGAGATGACACTGGGGGTTAATATACTCACCTCTTCTGTCCACGTCGACTATGACCTGTGTGTGTGTGTGTGTGTGTGTTTCTAATATAATACAATCTGGCAAAGGCCAACAACACTGAATGTCAGAGTTTCCATAACACATAAATACATCACAATACTCGTACTGCAACAACACAAACGCTGTCTCGTGAGTTTCCGTTTATAGATGCACATTACAGAGAGACCTCCTATATGAGGTGATGGGACACTTGAGACAATCAACACTAATTACCAAATCCATCATCTGCAGGCTCAGCCTAAAACAAGACACCCTCGGCATCCCATAATTTGAGCACATATCCTGTGACTCTTCCTTCAGAATGTAACCTGCACTCTAACTCTAGCCAAGCAATTAAACTTCATTCTAAACAAACATGATAGTTGTACTTTATCAATCATCTTGTCAAGAATATAGGCAATAACATAAAAACTAATAAAATAACAAAAATAAGAATAGCATCCCACCCTCGGGCCCAAACAGAGCCAGCGATTTATGGATTTGACAGTCGAGAAAATGTAAACGGGACTAAATATTGTTAAATCTGCTTGGCTTTCTGTCACAACACAGTCCACATAACAAATGTTCACGCAAACACGACTCAAACGCAAGATGCAAAGTATAGAAAATATACTGAAGCCTAAATTTAAGATTTATGCATTTGAATTATGTATAAAATACACATGCATTTTGGACTACTGTTTTATTATGATCAAAACTAATAACCTTAATGTGATGCAAATAAATAAACTAAAAATGCTAAATAAATGAAAGAAAATGGCATAGTTTATTTGTTAATTATATGCATCTGCATGCATTTACTATAAAGAAACTATAAACTTAATGCTAGTTGCAAATCATGAACTAATAAACTAAAACTAAATAAACATAGCATAGTTTATTATTAAAATCGTATGCATCTATGCATTTAATACAAACTAACTTTAATATGAAAATAAAACTCTGGCATAGTTTTGATTATATGCATCTATTTGATTTATTTAAATCATACAATTATTTTCAGAAATGCTCTCTATTAGAATTGCTTAGAATCAGCATGAATCTGTTCATTGTAAAAACAATTACATTTTTAACAACAATTTTTAAAATATGGATAACTTTGCTAAAAGCAATATTTAGTTAAAATGTAAGAGATTGAAAAAGAAATTGGATTTATTGAGATAAATATAAAAACTAATTAAAAAAAAAAAGTAGTGTAGAAACTCGAATTTTCAATCAGAAAGTACTTGTAAATTTCACAATTAATTACAAAGAAATTGCAATTAACACATTGAATAAAACGTGAAAATCTGAAGTATAAAAAAACAGTATTTTTTTGTGAAACTTACAACTATCTTTGTGTTCTAATTCGAAAAACCTTCTTTTTTTTTTTTTTTTTACAGTGCATTACAAAAATCTGACCCGTTTTCGGATTTATGCATGACTAACAAATATGCACTACATTAAGTTCTTTTAGTTTGTTTATGTTAAATATTTTTTGTGCGCTGCTAGAAACACAAGTGCGCTCTTTTATAAGAGTTCACCTGGAGGCGAGAGTGAGGAAGAAACGCGGTCACTTCCTCACTGTATCCTCCCTTCAGGAGAAAAATCACATGGCCTTGCAGAACATGAAGAGGCTTTTTACACAAGCGCTGCCATCTCTGCATATGAACCCCATTTCATTCCCTGAATCCTGCCGCTGCGAGTCCAGACCCCTCTCATGTTCGCCGGCCGCATTGATCCGTCCATGAGACGACGGACTGATAAATTGTGCATCGCGGATGGAAAAGAGGTGCCAAACGTTCAGATAGCATCAGGTGTCTCAGATACAAACCCACTTTATCAGAGAGAAACACCTGCTGTCAACACTTCACAGGCAAACAAACCCTCTAGGATTATTCAAGCACCATAGTATTCATGTGGTACTCTATTTTAAACAAATACCTGTAACTGCTGTGGTACGTGTCCAGGAACACGTTACATTTCCCATGATAAACCCCTCTAAAAAACTGTGAAATTAATACCACAATCCATGAAAAACGACATCACTACTGATGCACATTAAAACATGGTATTATCATGGTATTTGTTTACAGTGATATATTAATTTACCATGGTATACGCATTAAATGCTGTGGCATTTAAAAGAATACAATGGCATTAGCATGCATAAAATAATAAAAATAGCATCACCAATTGGTTTGTCACAATATTTCTGCAAAAAAAAAAAAAAAACATTGTGATGATATGGTACTCCAAGAAATACCATGACTTTACCACATTACATATTAGAAAGCATGGTATTATCATGGTATTTTGTTGTCATGATATGTGCCGATATATTACTTTACCATGGTCATGCTTTTTAAAAAATACAATGGCATTACTATGGCAAATAACATGAAATTACCATGGTACATATTAGAAAACATGGTATTATCATGGTATTTCGTTACATACAATGATTCAGAATTAATTGTCGTTTCAATTCACCGTGATATTTATATCATACCTTCTGATTTTTAAAACAATACAATGGTATTACCATGATAACTATGCAAAAAATAGAATAAAAACATGCTATCACCAATGCAACAGGCTTTTGCCATTGCATTTGTCCAAAAAAATTTGTAAGTAGTACCAATTTACCATGGTACATATTAAAAACCATGGTATTATCACTGTATTTAGCAGTAATAAATGATTACCATGGTATTTACACCAGACCTTCTGGCATTTCCAATGGTATAAGTCCTAAAAACATGGCTTCATCGTGGCACAAAAACACACATGTGTATGATACTTAAAAGATTACAATGGCATTATCACAGTGCATGGTAAATTTGTGATGTTTTGATATTTTCGATGTTACGAATTTGTAGCTGTTCTAAAGAGCGTGGTCGTACCTAATGATGTCGTCATTGTGTCCCAAGTAAAACTTCTGCGTGTGTTCTCTGGTGTTGTAAACCACTCCGACGCCAGCCACGAAATACACGATCTCCTTCCCAGCGGTGTAGTACAGGTTATTCCTGCACTGATGTCCTCTGTACACATGAATCCACTCCAGCCTCAGCTGACAGCCGGGAGCCGTCTTATCCGCCATGCTCTCAGGATCTGCAACGGTCTACCATTCACAAAACTGTCATTTAGCCAACTAACAGCGCTCTTTCTAACTGGGACGGGGTGTGTGTGGAGGTCAAAGACACAATGGTTGATGGTGGGTCACCTCTTGTAGGGTTGCAACCTACAGCCTTTCGGACACCAGTTCAGATCTTTAACCAACCCTACGGCAATGCCACCATTCAACACCCTCTTGAAGTTCATGCATGCAGCCCGGGCATCATAACTGGAACACAAGCTGGGTCACCTGCACAGGGAAGGGTGTCTGAAGACCCCAACGGGTGTCATGAAGAAATCAGGTTGGGAAAATGCTGATTTGGATCCAGATTAAAGGGAATGCAGTCAAGAGTGATTACAAATGTTCATATTGGAATAGCTGGTCACATCTACCAACCACTGCATGAGTTTTTAAGAGTATAAAAGCCTTTAAAAGCATGCTGAATCTGCGCATTACCGTTAAAAACAACTCTAGCTGCTGATCTCGGTCCAGATGCATTTATAACAACCTCGTGCAAGCACACTGAGGTCTGGACGTCTTTAAAGCGCTGCAGAGACTTCAGGAGACAAACCTCACACCTAATCTTCTCTAAAGGGCGGAAGCCGGCGTGTTTGTCTCCGGGATTTTTGAAAATCTCAACGATTTCAACCGTCACTCCGCCCCTGCATCAGACCTTCCCCAAAAGCGTCTTCATGTTCTTCAACTTCATCCTAAAGGTCTTCGATTCTCGGTGCTCCTCAAGCAAACTCTTCCGTTCCTCGCGTGATCCGGATCACCGAATCATCAGAAACCGGCTCTGAGGCGCAAGCTGGTGCGAAGGAAACGAGCCGCGCGAGCTGGTTCAGGTGGATTAATCCCTTCCTCCGCAAACTCGGCGCAGCGTTGAGGGAGTAAACTCGCTTTGAGTTGAGTTATTAGCGTAATATTTTAGAGAATATGATTTCTGGTTTCTAGTGAGCCTTTCGGCTTGGTTACTACGACGCCTTGTGGCCCGTTTCCGATGATGCCGACGAGCAGCGAAAGCGGCGCCGCGCAAGGAATCATGGGACTGGTAGTTCTAAAGGGTATGCCGTGACCGCACAGCCGTTCGAAAATGACTTCAAATCCCATGGACGCTCAGCACGCGCTGTCCAACGTGCTGAACATACGGGTCTTCGGCCAAGACCGTTCTTTGAGAGACGTTTTGCAATTATTATATTATATTATATTATATTATATTATATTATATTAATTTTGTAAACAACATGTATAGAGATACCAAAAGCATATTAGGAAAGACTAAAAAGCGCTAGAAAGAACGCTATTGTATTTCTATTGGTGTTTTTATAATAATTTTTACAACATTAAAAATCTATTAAAAATTCTAATAATATATTTAATTTATATATATAAATTAAATAACATAACAGCAGACAACACACATTTAATTGTTTGATCAAAATTATTGCTAGAGACGATTTAGTAGTGGATATCATAGGGACATAGCATCTCTACTAAACTCTACAACCTTGAAAAAGACTCTTAACCTCACATTTAACCCTCAGAAATAACATTTGTTAGACTTTCCACGTGTTCACATCAATGCATTAGTACAAAAAGCCTTCGTGATGTTTAATGATCAGTATTTTGTCTTGTGGACACTTAAAATGTGCTGTAGACTTTAATCAGAGTAATTTCTTCACAGGAATGAAGTGAGAAACTGAACTTTAATGGGTTTCTACTGTTGTTTAACACCATAAACACTCCATTAAAAGTTGTGAGTTGTGAAAATGATGTGATCTAGGACCTATATTACAATTATAGGAGTTTTATAATCGGCTATAATCTCACATACAACGTTTATCCTAATTAGATATGATGATGCTATTTACACACTGGTTAAAAAAAAAGTATAGCTTGAAGTCGCTATATGCTATTTAAATGTCATTATTCTACATTTAATGTCATCTTTTGGTTGATGTTTATGTAACTAAACACTTCATAACATTTTGGAAATGATCGATTGTGTAACAACCCCAAAAAAATGAGACTTAATGGAGTATAATTTGAGATATCGAACAGGTCTTTCCCTGACAAAGCTAAAGTCACATGACAGGAACAGCAAACACATCCATAGGAAAGAAAAAAAACAAGCATACCCTCATTATTTCTGTTGTAGACCACAATGAGACTTGGACGGAGGCTTTTGCATTGGTAAGGTTTTTAAATGTTTTTGAAAGAAGTCAGCTCTCATGGAGGCTGCATTTATTTGATAAAAATACAGTTAAATTGTAAAATATTATTACAATTTAAAATAAATGTTTTCTATGTGAATATACTGTAAACTGTAATTTATTTCTGTGATGTAATGTTACATTTTCAGCATCATTACTCCAGTCTTCAGTGTCACATGATCTTCAGAAATCATTCTAATATGCTGCTTTGCTGCTCAAGAAACATGTCTGTTTATTATCAATGAAAAAAACATTTGCTCCTCCACATATATATGAAAAAAGCCATAAAATATAATATTTTTTATTCACACACAAATAAAAAGAAAAAACAAAAGAACAGTGTTTATTTGAAATGGAAATCTTTTGTAACATTAGAAATGTCTTCACTGTCACTTTTGATCAATTTAATGCATTCCTTGATGAATAAAAGTGTTGTTTTTGCAAAACCTATTAAAAACAACTAAACAAAAAACTGAACAGTAATATGTACAGATTACTAAGTGTTACACCACCATTCAATAATAAAAAAAAAAATCTGTAATTTTTAAAAATGTTTTTAAAAGAACTGATCAAGGCTACATTTATTTGATAATACAGTAAAAATGTGAAATATTATTACAATTTAAAATACCTGTTTTCTATGTGAATATATTGTAAAATGTATTTTATTTCTGTGATGTGCAGCGGTATTTTCAGCATCATTACTCCAGTCTTCAGTGTCACATGATCTTCAGAAATCATTCTGATGAAATGATTCTGATTATTATCAATGTTGAAAACAGCTTCACATTTTAGTGGAAACATATTCTTTGATGACAGAGCGATCAATTTAATGCATCCATGCTGAATAAGAGTATTGATTTCAGATCTCAACTAGTCTCCAAAGCTGAGAACGAGTCGCCAACGTCCAGCTAGATAAACACACACAGAGCGACACGACACGCGTGTAATGTTTAAAAGCATTTAATGACATTGCACATATTTAACAGGGCAGGGAGGTTAAAGTCTACAGGTGCAGTTTCATACATCTGAGCGCTCAGGACGCCAGGATTTCATTCCTATTACGATGCTTTGATTGTGCAGTAGATGAAAATCTCATTATAATAGATACAGTGACGGAGGGGATGCGCACTATGTATCAAAGAGCAGGAGAGCGGGATGAAGCCCAAACGAGAAAACAAAGAGAAAAAGAGAATGCTCAGTGCTATAGCCCACAAGCAAGAAACCATATTCAGATATTTTTTTTTTGTTCTTTTTTGTTTTTAGCTGGAGTTACGTTAAATGTTCCACTGTTCACTTAACATTGATGCTTTAAAGTGTTTATAATACATCTAATTTTTATACTCTTTTGTACTAGAATTATTTGAAACATATATTATGATAAAAACCCAAGAGAAATGACAATCAAACAAACGAACAAAAAAAAAAAAAAAAAGCATGACGTCAAATGATTCAGATGTATATAGCAAACATTCTTACAGCTCGTGAAAGCGTTTGGTACGACCCACCTTGATTTGATCTAATTACACAAGTCTACCAGGCCTTCAGGCCAGTGTTAATCTACGATAGTATTAGTTGATCAGCTTATAGTCGTTAAAAGGCAAATCTGACGTTAAAGTGGAATTGTATCGGTTTAATGGAATCGTTTCGAAGCATCACTGTCAACGAAGAGAGACTCTCATAAAGCCTCATAAAAATTGAGGAAATGTTTTAAATATCCAGACCCCTCAATGACACACGGTTACAAAAAACGAGAGATAGCAATAGTCAGAATTCAAAATCAACCACGATAGAAACGGAAGAGCATCAAAAAAAAAAAAACGGCGTTCGGATCGCCGGCGTTCCCGATTCGCGACACACTCTTGATTTTCCTTGCTGATTTTGTACAACTTTGGACCCAATTCGCAGGGCATTCAGGCACAGAGTGTGGCGTCTTTCTGAGCTTTGCATGCTGGGATATCACTGGAGGAGGTGGGCGGACACAAACGGAAAGGGAATGAGCGAATCGAATGTTTGGGGCGTCTACTGCTTCTTCTTGCTGAAGAGACTGAAGCGCTTCTCCTTGTCCTTCTCGCGCTTGCCGGGGCTGGATTCGGTCGTCAGGGAGACGGTTGCCGGGAGCGTGTGGGCGCGGCTGGAGGCGGGGGTGCTCTGGTTGCTAGGCGTGATCTCTGACTTCTCGGAGGACGAGGAGCCGCTGCCGGCGTTCTGAATGGCCTGGATCCATGTGTTCATCTCCTCCTTCACACATCACACACACAGTCACTAACACATCTGTACTGGATATGTATATATATACACACACCTTGATATTTGCCCTATATACAGTACACTGTAGAAACTATTATCACTCAGAAATCGCTAGTAATTTCTCAAACGATTACAAACAGGCAAGTAACACAATGAAATTCTGTTCTAAAATAGTATTTTCTTGTAAACAATAGCTCAGTAATATTTGTTTTATTTACAACTTTTAATTTTTTTTATATAAATATATATATATATATATATTTTTTTTTTAACAGTGGATTTTTTTTTTTTGGGGGGGGGGGGCATCTTTATCGAGGACTTTTTCCTCAAGCCATGTAAAACTGAACTGATTAAATGAAATAAATTCTCAATCTGAACAGGTTTAATTCTAAGTATTACATATAAGTTAATTTTAAGTTTATAATATTATTCAATATTTTGAATTACTTTTTATATTTATAATATTTTAGTTTAAGTTTTAGTAATTTTGTAATGTGATTTTGTAATATTTATAAATTTTTAAAAATATTTCTATAGCTTTATATTGTTCTATTTACCTTATTAATTTATTTCAGTTTAGCTTTTAGTAATGTTGCAATGTAATAATTGCAGTTTAAAAAAAAAAAATCTATATACTTTTATTGTTATTTTTAAATTAATTCTATTTATTTTAGTTTATCTTTAAATAATTTTGTAATGTTATTTTGCCATTTTATTTGCTATTTATTTAGCTATTTATCTATATATTTATTTTATTTTAATTTGTCCTATTTAATTTATCAACTTCAGTTTTAATTTTAGTAATTTTAGTACTTCAAAATTTAAACATATTTTTTATTTTAAAGTAAATGTAATTTGGTTTAATATTTATAATTGATTTTATTTCAGCTTAATTTCAATCACCAAAAATTATTTGTAATAGTTTTAGTTTCAGTTAATAATACTGAACAATACTGAATAATACTAAACAATTCTAACTGTTGCAAATAAAAGGAAATAAACATTGCAAACACATTGCAAAATTATCTATCTATCTATCTATCTATCTATCTATCTATCTATCTATCTATCTATCTATCTATCATCTATCTATCTATCTGTCTATCTATCTCTCGATCGATCAGTTGCTGCAAAGTGCAGATGAATTACATATTTGATTAAAAAATCTAATAATATGAAGTTAATGGATTGAGGGGTTAACTGAACTAAAAACCTATAAGTAATTCATTAATTCAGGTATCAGAAGTGTTCACTGTTTTTGTTTAGTCAGTTTTGTCCTATGAGGGTCTAGTTTCTCATGTACCACAAGAGGGCGCCGCTAAACAACGTGTGCAAAAATAACTCCATCATTAGCTTTTGGAGTAATATTGCTCTAAGTTATTATGATAAAAGCAGACTTACATCATCTTTGGCTTGGAAGAGATACTCGTTTCCATCAGTAACTCTGTGAGGAGGAAAAAGAGCTTGAGTCACAGCAGAAGAACTTCATTAAAACCGCATCGATCTGATCTCCTCCTGATCTCACCTGAGCTTGAAGACGTGCTTCTTCTTCTTGTAATCGATGGCCACCTCGCAGACGGCGTCCTTCAGGCTGATGGGGATCTCGCTGTGGTACGGGACGCCCTGCCCCGCGCTCTTGTTGTCTTTGTAGAAGCCCATCTCGTGGTTGTTGATGACGCAGTACACGTTATGCCAGGATCTGACGAGACACACACACACACACATCAACACAGATTCATCTGGATGTGCTGCTTGAGTTCAGATCCAAACACACTGAAGAGTCGCTCAAACTCTGACATGATGACTGTCCACACGAGACTGGCTTATTTCCAGATGTTCAGGGAAAGTATTATCAGCGAGGTTCTTAATGAACACTAATGCCAAATAATAATAATAATGCATGGCTGAATAGTATGAAGGAGTCTCACTGATTTAAGCCATATAAATTTTTATTATCAATGTTGAAAACAGTTGTGCTGCTTCATATTTTTGTGGAAACTGTGATATATTTAATTTTTCTGCATTTTTTGATGAACAGAAAGTTCAAAAGAACAGCATTTATTTGAAACAGAAATCGATTGTGACCTAATAAACTGTCACTTTTGATGATTAAAAGTATTTATTTCTTAAAAAAACAAATAAACAAAAAAAACGTATGAACGTAAGTGTAATTTTAGTTTTTTAATATATATTTTTTATTATTATAGAATTAGTTTTTATTTTTGTATTGTCCATTTTAATTTTCAAGTTTCAAGTTCCAAGTTTAGGCATTTTTTATATTTTTTTATTTTTAATATTTATGTAATTGTTACTAATTTTATTTCAGTTTTAGTTATTTTAGTACATCAAGTTAAACTAAATTCAAATCAGAAACGCTGCTTGAGAAATTATTTATTTTATTTTAGTTAATGTTTATTTTATATCAGGTTACTTTTTTATGGTTTTAGTAACAGTTTTTAAAATGTATTTTTTTTTATTTATTTAAATTTTGTATTTTCCATTTTTATTTTATTTAGAGTTAAAGTTTTTAGCAATTCTGTTTGTGCATAGATAAACAATAACTAATAATTTTTAATAGTTTTTAAATAGCATATTCTTGTAAAAACCTACACCAATCTTTTATTTTATTTTATATTTTTAGTTTAATTTACAACAAATGTTTGAGAGCATCTTCATGAAAGCAAATTTTTCTCATATAAAAACAATTTAAAGCCATATAAATGTGTCACATATTCATGTCAATTACTTAGAACTGAATGAATTCACTGAATTCTCAGTGTTAGTTATTTTTAAAATTCTGAATTAGTTTTTGTTTTTGTGTTTTCTGTTTTCATTTTGATTTTAAAGTTTAGTAATTGTGACCCACAAAAGCAGTCTTAATGTATATTTTTTGCAATAACCAAAAAAACCATTGTATGGGTCACAATTATAGATTTTTCTTTTATGCCAAAAATCATTAGGATATTAAGTAAAGATCATGTTCCATGAAGATATTTTGTAAATTTCCTACTGTAAATATATCAAAACTTCATTTTTGATTAGTAATATGCATAGCTAAGAATTCATTTGAACAAATTTAAAAGATGATTTTCTCAATATTTAGATTTTTCTTTTATCTCTTTCACCCTCAGATTCCAGATTTTCAAATAGTTGTATCTCAGACAAATATTGTCCTCCTAACAAACCACACATCAATGGAAAGATTATTTATTCAGCTTTCAGATGATGTATACATCTCAATTTCTAAAAATTGACACTTAAGACTGGTTTTGTGGTGCCAAGTCACAATTTATTTATTTATTTTTAGGTAGATTTTCATATCATACCTGCTGGAGGCTTTCTTGTTGTGTCCCTCCCACTCGTGCTTGCGGTGCAGGAATCCCTCCAGCTGCGCAGACGGCGTCTCCTGACCCTTCACCGGCAGTGTGGATGACTGACTGCCTTTGGCCCGTCTGTCTGCGCTCGGAGACGGGACGGGACTCGGCTCCTTCGAGCTCCTCTCAGCCACTCCGTTCATCTCACCGTCCACTCCATCCTGCCAACACACCAGCATCAGTCACAACACACCTCCCTGAGTGCAGCTTACAAACATACAGAGTCAGTCACACGCGATCAATTCTGAAAGAGTCCTTTCAGAAACCGTTAGGAGGGAAACAGAAACACTGGCTGATTCAGAGATCAGACTCATTCAAAGTCAAATAGTGATTGAGCGAATAAAGTCAACATGAACTCAATATTAAATCCATTTACACTGCAAAAAAAGGATTTGTTTTCCAGTAGAAATATGGAAAAATACTTAAATCAACATATATTTTCTTTAGAAGTTTTGAGATTTTAAGTGAAAAATATATTAAAATGAAGTGAGTTTATATTAAAAACAAAAAATGGAGTAAAAAAACAAAAACAATTTTGATACATTTTTCAGAAAACAACACAATATTTTTATACACCATTTATATATATTTTGATTAGTATCAAACAAAATACGTATCATTTATTAATATTATAATACACTTATAGTTCTTCTTGTTTTAAGGATAAAGTCGTTAAATTTTTCAGAAAATATAAAAAACAAAAAAATATAAAAATAATTTATATATATTTAGATTAGTATCAAACTAATGTGAACACATTAATATTATAATACACTTATACACTCTATTATATTCACATTAATAAATACATTTAATACATTAAGATTAGTTAAAAACTAATACAAAATAAAAAATAAACTTAATTTTTATAATTTTTTCAGAAAACAAGACTTAATGTCTTTATTTTGCATCTCAAGTAAATATATCTTGATTTAAGATCTGTATTGCAAAACAAGACAAACACGTTTAAACACACTGTTAATAATTCTTAAATCTTTTTTTGCATGTGACATCATGCAGGCTATTAATGTTATTAATGTCAGATAATATTCTAAATGCATCGTACTGCAGAATTAACAAGGGTTTAAATGCATTTCATGTTGACTTTAAAGTTAAAAAGATCATGCGAGATGCAAAACTATCGATCTACGGTCACCGCAGAAGGCCAGGAAACATCGTAGATGTCTGAAACTCACTCAGTCCACTCGTATACTGATGTAAAAACATAAAAACATAAAGCCATAAAGCGACAGCACACAGAAATCACTCCAGATGCGTTACTGTACCGCAAAACCCGTCTGACGGGAGCGTCCTGCTCCGCTAAAACAGCTCAGGAACTCAAACACAACCTCTTTAGTCCCGCTTTACTACAATCTGTGCTTAAAAACCTTCAAAGCTCTCATAAGGAGCCGGGGTTAGATGCATTTAAACATCACAGGACATACAACATACAATCTGTGGAGAAAAATCAGTTCATTTATTGTTAGTGAACTAGTGGATACCACACGGATCACAGAGACACTGGAAGTATATGACAACAGACCCCTCATAC
>NC_056582.1:24201649-24314149 GCF_018340385.1 Cyprinus carpio
CTTCAGACGTATCTGAATCATCTGAACACACAACAAACCCCCATCATTCTGTTCAACACATGACTAACAGCCTGAATATATATATGTGTGACCCTGGAGCACAAAACCAGTCATAAGGGTCAGTTTCTCGAAATTGAGATTTATACATCATCTGAAAACTTAATAAATAAGCTTTCCATTTATGGATGGTTTATTAGGACAATATTTGTCTGAGATACAACTATTTGAAAATCTGGAATCTGAGGGTGAAAAGAAATCTAAATATTGAGAAAATCGCCTTTAAAGTTGTCCAAATGAATTCTTAGCAATGCATATTACTAATCAATAATTAAGTTTTGATATATTTACAGTAGAAAATTTACAAAATATCTTCATGGAACATGATCTTGATATACTTGAACTTAATATCCTAATGATTTTTGGCATAAAAGAAAAATGGATAATTTTGACCGATACAATGTATTTTTGGTTATTGCTACAAATATAACCCAGCGACTCAAGAGTAAATTTTATACACATTTTTATATTTATTTTCTTTACATATTTTGGCCTTAAATAGTACTTATATTCTGCACAATGTTGACTCCTAATGTAATATACATTTAAAAATTAATATATAAAAATAATTATTTTATTTCATATATATCATATATATATATTACATATATATATATATATATATCTATATATATATATATATATATATACACACGGATTAAAACATATATACAGTACAGGTCAAAAGTTTTGGAAACATTACTATTTTTAATGTTTTTGAAAGAAGTTTCTTCTGCTCATCAAGCCTGCATTTATTTTGATCAAAAATACAGAAAAAAAAAATATTGTGATATATTATTACAATTTAAAATAATTGTTTTTAAATTCATTATACTTTAAATTATCATTTATTTCTGGGATGCAAAGCTGAATTTTTAGGATCATTATCACATGATCCTTTAGAAATCATTCTAATATGATGATTCATTATCAAAGTTGGAAACAGTTTCTGCTGCTTTAATATTTTTTCAGAACATGTGATACTTTTTTAGGATACTTTGATGAATAAAAAGTTTAAAAAAAAAAAAAAATATATATATATATATATATATATATATATATATATATAGATATATATATATATCATATACACTACTGGTCAGTAATTTGGGGTCAGTAATTTTTTTTCTTTCTTCTTTTTTTAAATAAAATCAATACTTTTATTCAGCAAGGATGTGTTAAATTGATAAAAAGTGATAGTTAAAGAAAATATATTATTAGAATATATATTATTATATAAAAAAAAATATTTTGAATAAATGCAGTTCTTTTTAACCTTTTATTCATCAAATATATTAGACAGCAGAACTGTTTCCAACACTCATAATAAATCAGAATATTAGAATGATTTCTAAATGATCATGTGATAGACTGGATGTTACATGTGACACTGAAGACTGGAGTAATGATGCTGAAAATTCAGCTTTGATCACAGAAATAAATTATATTTTAAAGCATATTAAAACAGAAAACTCTTATTTTAAGTTGCAATAATATGTCACAGTATTACTGTTTTTTTTCTGTATTTCTGATCAAGTAAATGCAGCCTTAATGAGCATAAAAGACTTCTTTCAAAAACATTAAAAATAGTAATGTTTCCAAACTTTTGACCTTTACTGTATATATATATATATATATATATATATATATATATATATATATTTTTTTAAATCCCAGATTTACTTCACTGCATAAATATTGCATGAATATTGAGATATAAAATCAAAGTGTCATAAAGGTGAAAAAGTTTAAGATAATTATAGCTATATCACCCAGTCCTGATTATTATAATTATTTTTTAATGATTTTAACAATAAAAAATATTATGTATAAAAAATTCTATATTTATGTCACTGTAAAGCATAAATATTGAGATATACATCAAAGTGTCACCCAATACTGAAAAAGTTTGACATTTATTTTAATTTTTATTATTTACTTTTAATAGTAAAAATTTATTTAATTATTTAACTAACTGTAATATCAGCATTATTTTTGCATTTTGAATATATACATTTTATATTTTAGAATACATGTATTATTATTTATTATTATTATTTAAAAACTTTCTACTTAATTTTTATTCTGCACAATGAAAATAAACTGGACTAATTTAATCTATTTACCAAAAACATTTTTTTAAATCTTATTTTAAGACACTGAAGAGCCAATATAATAAATATAAGAATAAAAAAGACAGATATAATTTTAGGTATATCACTGTATAGCACTAAAGTACATCTCTGGACATTTTAGTAGTGAAAAAAATTACTTATAACTATTTGTTTGGTTTCTTTATGAACCATTTCCCTTTCAAAGACAGAGGTTGTCACATTTTAATAAAGCTCAGGCACATTTTCAGCAATAATTTCCGCTAAAGCAGAGGCAGGTCAGCATCACACACCTGGGCTTCTCCTGCGTCTCGATGAGGCGGATGACGTCCTCCATCCAGAGCATGAGGTCACGCACCATACTGAAGAAGCGGAACTTGTCTCCGGTGTCCAGCAGTCGTGTCCGCCGGCCCTCGCAGGCCTCCAGCAGACTCCTCCAGGCCTCCAGCACCTCGCCCTCACGCCGCTGGATGTCGTCTGCTTTGTCTCCAGCATACGCTGACTGCAGGCGCACGGCGTCCTCCTGCAGCTGCCGGACCTGAGCACACAAGCAGGGGGCAGCAGTGAGTAAAACACCTCTTTATGCGCTTCAGTGAGATGTGGGACAGAAACGCTGAATATGCAGCATTTGACGCTTAAAGGACGCATTTAGTGCAAGACAAAGCCATAACATTTTAAGACCCATTAATTAAGTGAAGAGTCCTAGACAGTGCATTTAGCCGATAAAACTGGTTAATTTACTTCTTTGTTGTGCAATATTAGTCTCGTAACGCATGGTTCACCTTCAGAGGTCAATGATGCACAAACGAAGGCTGCGGAAAAAACCTCACTGTGGCATTTGAGAAAGGACTTTACTGAGGAGAGCATATCCATCGTCTCAACCAATCAGATGTTTTTACGCTAATCACGGCAGACAATAAAAAATAATATTTAAATATAAAATATATATTTAATAAATATTTTTAATAGATAAAATATTATATATTTTATTATTATTATTTTAGAATATTATTATTGTGTTTTATTAAAATATTAATTATTATTGCAACCAATCAGATGTTTTTATGCTATTCACTGCAGACAATTAAAAAATTATATTTAAATATAAAATATATATTTAATAAATATTTTTAATTTATAAAATATTAATATATATGTTTTTATTATTATTATTATTTTAAAATATTATTATTGTTTTATTAAAATATTAATTATTATTGCAACCAATCAGATGTTTTTATGCTATTTACTGCAGACAATTAAAAAATATATTTAAATATAAAATATATATTTAATAAATATTTTTAATTTATAAAATATTAATATATATTTTTATTATAATTATTTTAAAATATAAAAATATTATGTTTTATTAAAATGTTAATTATTATTTTTTAACTATATTTTCTATTTTAAAAAAATACAAATTAATCTATTTTCCCCCTCTCTCTCTCTTTCTCTCTCTCTATAACTGAAAATTTATATTAATATTTAAACATTCTGAATTACTCTAAAATTGTATAGAATTTTATATATGTATAATTCTATAAATTTTTTGAATAATTTTAAAAATAATTTAGAATAATTAGAATAATTTAAAGACAAAAACATATCAAAAACACATTAACAACAGTAAGATTGCAAACTATAATTACACTTTGAAAGTATTTTCTATTATAATATATTTTTAAATTTTAATTATTTTCACTGTATTGTAGATCAAATGATATGCAGCCTTGATATGCAAAAGAGATCTTAATTATTCCAAATTATACATTATATATATTTATATATCAGCATTATATTTTACATTTTTTTGGAATATATTAATTTTCATGTTTTTGTACATATTTATTATTATACATAATTGTCTTGTACTTATGTCCTGAACAGTGACAATACAGTAAAGCTGATTTAATCAGATTCTGAATAATTTAAAAATATAAATTTTTAAGCCACTGCAGAGCAAACACATACATATTATTATAAATCAAATGTGTCAAAAGGATGAAAATTATTTTTGATCTGATTTATGATGTTTAGCAGGATCAGCCAGACTCACCTGCGTCCCGAGAGCTTGAATGTCGTGTTCAAACGTGGTGTGCATCCTCTGCAAGGTTTCCACCGTGTTCTGGTCTCGCCCCAGCTCTTCTGGAAGCTTCTTATGCTTGTCCAGGATGCGTCCCAGAATCTCCTTGGCGTCGTGGTAGAACTTGTGCAGCTCGTAGGATGCGGCAAGAATCTGTGTGCGTGTGTCGATGAGCTCCAGCAGATCGGCCCAGGCCTCGTTCAGACCGTCCTTCCACTCGGCCACAGTCGCCGCGTCAGTGTGCCCTGCGTTTATCAGATCGTCAGCCATACGGTTGACTCCGTCCACGCGCTCCTGACCGATGTTTCCCGTGTCGCGAGCAAACTCACGGAAGCGCTCCTGCAACATCTGCGGTAGAGGAACAAAAATGCATTTATTATATGATCAAATTTGGTAAATTTACCCTCATTTACATGCTGCAATGCACCATTAATAAATATTAGTGCTGTCAAACAATTAATCGTGATTAATCGCATCCAAAATTCCCCAAAGTTTGTTTACATAATAAATGTGCGTGTAATGTGTATATTTATTATGTATATATAAATGCACGTATATATTTAGAAAATATTTACATGCATTGATTATGTAAACAAATTTTTATTTTGCATGCGATTAATCGTTTGACAGCACTAATAAATATTAATAAAGTTCAGTGATGTTCGCCGAAACTGATTCTTGATCAAATAAAAGTAGGCCTGGAGAGCATAAGAGAATTATTATTATTTTTTTTTTTAAATCTTAATTATTTCAAAACTCTCTCTCTCTATATATATATATATCTATACAGTTCTGCTTAACACAAATGCATTTATTATATGAGAACATTAAGTATATTTGCAACATGTCTTGATAATTGGATATAATCAGACTGGGATTACAGCATTACGTAATATCCATAATAAAAGCTTTATTTCATTTCTGGTCGGAGATCATGCCATAAGTCTGATCTGTTCATTAATTTTAGTAAAAAATGTAACATTTCCTCTATAAATCAATCAGTTTGGCCTGTTTAAAAATAATCTGGTTTGAGTTTGTGTGTTTGTTAGAAAAGCAAAGAATATTCTTGCATATACGTCTAAAAAAAAGTTTGAGATATAATTTTATTTATATCACCCAGTCTTTAAAAAATACCATATATTTAAAAAAAAAAAAATTATAAAAAGAAGTTTTGACACTTTATTTGTTTTTGTAAGTTTATTTTAAATTATTATTTTTTTTTTTAGTATTTTTTAATATATTAAATTTATGTCATAATCATTATTTTCTTGTACTTAAATAGTTATACCTGCACAATGACAATAAAGTTGGCTCCAAACTAATTTAAATAATATACTGAAATGTTTTCTTTTTTTAAAATAATATTTCTAAGCCACTGCAGGGCAATGAAAAAGACTGATTACTTTAACTATACCATAGATTAACCTTAACACTTTAATAAAACTCTGACATTTTGATGCTGGACTTACAGTGACGTGTTCGTAGTCTTGTCCGAGCTCGTGAGATCCAGCCACCACCTCTCTCTCTGCGATCCACTGCTCCAGATCGTCCACCTCCCGGTTGAGCTGGAAGAGGCGGAAGCGCTCCTCTAGTTTGCCTCTCCTCTCCTCTGATAGGTCCTTCAGTCCGGCGTACAGCTTATCTACCTGCGACTGACGCATGCCGATCCTCTCACTGCAGCACACACACACTTCAGAAGTCAGGGCTGATTTTAAAAGATCATATTCAGAAATGTTCAGCATAAGATGTTAATCAGGCCAGAGGTGTAAAGACTGAGACCTGTGATCTTGAAATACAAACGTGAGAGTGTACGTCTAATTCAGACTGATTCAAAATCAGATTCAGAGTCACAATGAGATTCAGACCCAGGTTTAGAATCAAAGTCAGTTTCACAGCCAGAATGAAATAGGATTACGATCCAGTAGATTCAAAGTCAGCATTACAGTCAAAAGAAGAATAAGATTCAGATTTACAATCAAAAAATGAAAGTCAAAGTTAGTTTTAGAGTCAAAATCAGATTTTAATTTAGACTCAAAGTCCGTTTCAGAACCATATTTGGGTTTAGAATCAATTTCAATGAAATCAGTGTCAGAGATGTCAGTTTCAGAGTATCAAAATCAGATTTACATCCAGATTCAGAATCAAAGCCAAGTCAGTTTCAGAGTCAAAATCAGATTCATATTAAAAGTCAGATCCAGATTTAGAAATATATTTAGAAAACAATGTCAGAATCAAAACCAGATGGAGTTATAAAGTTAATATCAGATTCAAAATGAGATCCAGATTCTATATTTAGAGTCATATTAAGTATTGAACTGTGTGAAATGTACCTCTCGGGGTGGTTTGCGGCCACCAGGCCTCGGCTCGTCTTGGACAGTTGGTGCACGGTTTCAGCATAGTCCTCCACCGCCTGCTCCAAGATCTGGTGTTTCTTCAGCATGGCCACTGAGCTCTGCTCATCCTGAGAACAGCATTCAAATATTAAACCAAGCTAATGTTCAATTTTAGCAGTTAAAGGGTCATGAACTGAGAAATCAAAAATCCCTTGATCTTTTGTTGTATATGAGCTCACTGTACTATAAAAACCTACTGTAAGCTTCGGAACTCAAAACTTTCGCATAAGTCCAAACAGGGCGTCCTTAGGGGATGCAACTGGTGTGGTCACACCGGGCCCCGCGCGGAGGCGGGGTTTAGCCACACTATTAAGTCACTATTATTAGGGAGCAGGGCCCCCCTCGGTCCGTTTGCGGTCGTGTGGTCCGTTCGCTCCCTACCTCGCACTTGGCCCCGCATCTGCTAAGGACGGCCCTGAGTCTAAAAACATCTAATATTGAAGCCAATCTCCCAAAATGACAGGTTGTGGAATGTGCCACTTTATGACTTAATAGTGTGGCTAAACCCCGCCTCCGCAGAAGATGATCAACGCCTGCTTCTACATCACTGCCTGTTTAGCCCCGCCCACCGATTCTAAAGCACTGCCTGTTTAGCTCCACCCACCGAGTATACAGCACTGCATATTTAGACCCACCCACAGATTCTACCTCACCCCACCTATACCACAACACACACATTCTAGAACAACCAACTTTAATCCCCACCCACCCCAACCCCTGTTTAGCATCCACCCACCGATTCTACAGCACTGCATGTTTAGCCCCACCCACTGTACAGCCTGTTAAGCCCAGCCCACCGATTCTACAACACTGCCTGTTTAGCTCCGCCCACCGATTCTAGAACACTGACTATTTAGCCCCACCCACTGTAATGCCTATTTAGCTCCGCCCACCAATTCACACACTGTTTTTATTACCTGATCACTATTGCTTTTGTCTGTTATTACAGATGTACTGAGTATTTATGCGATTTTGACCTAAATCACAGCAGCATCCATCTGTGAATGTAGCTGTCAAACATACACAACTGTAAGCCAATCATCTACAATCCATGGCTATTCAAACAGCATTCTGATGAGACGGGGTTAAAACAGGGCTGAAAATAGCCTGTTACTGCTAAATTATAATGTTTTTTATGTAAAAATCTTATATAACATTATAAATGGACCTCAGAGAACAGTACAAAATGATAAAAAAGGCAGTTCTTAACCCCTTTAAAGCAAATAGATATCATTGTATCTCCCCAGTTGCTTAATCATAGCACATCAGAACACTGAATTTTGTATAACAAGTTTTCTGAAATGTTGTTTAAACAAGCAAATTAGACATTATCTAATTAAATATGTACTAATTTGCAAAATCTGAACAGTGGATAAAGCCAGGTTCAAAATTGTTGTTTGATTTTGTTGACATATTAAGAGTTATTTTGGTTTTGTCTTTTGGATTTCTACATAAATCAGTGCATTTATAGTGCATTAATTGCGATAGTCATTAATGTTAATGTGCATTGAGACAGGTTTATTTGGTGCATTTAAGACCAAATAAAACCATTTCAATGCACATTAACATTAATGATCTCTGCAGAAACGACTAATCTGTGATTTACAGATTACAGGAACATAACAGACCTTGGCCTTCTCTTCAGACATCATGTAGAGCTCCTGCTCGCTCATCCAGGCTTCAGCTTCAGCTGCGTCAAAGTAGTACTGCTGGGCCTTATGTGCCTCCTCGAGTCTGGCGTGCCGTTTCTCCGTCTCCTGGATGATCAGGCTCCACAGCTGCTGCAGGTCAGACAGACGGGCTCGGATGGCCTCTACGTTGGGACTGTCGGCCTTCAGGATGCTCTGGCTGCGCTCGAAGATGTCGTCACAGCGTGGCTGATGGCCCTGGATCTCCTTCTGTAATGTCTTTGGATTAAAGGACATTTGAGTTAGTGTGTGTGTGTGGAAAACCTGTTTTTAATTATGTACCTAATTAAATGAAATGTACAATAGCAGCACAAATTATCATGATGACACAACAAGCAGTTCGAAAGCTTGGGGTCGCTAAGATTTTTTAAAAATGTTTCTGAAATAATTATTTTCTGCTCAGCAAAGCTGCATTTATTTGATCAAAAAGCAAAAACAGTAATATTGTGAAATATTATCACAATTTAAAATACCTGTTGTCAATGCATTTTAAAATATAATTTATTAATGTTATCAAAGCTGAATTTTTAGTCTTCAGCGTCACATGATCTTCAGAAATCATTCTAATATGCTGATTGGATGCTCAAGAAACATTGCTGATTATTATCAGTGTTGAAACAGTAGTGCTGCTTCATATTTGTGTGGAAACTGTGATGCATTTTGTTTTTAAGGATACTTTTATGATCAGAAAGCTCAAAAGACCAGGATTTATTTGAAATAAAAAAATCTTTTGTAACATTATCAGTGTTATTTCATAATTTTTGTTAATATTTTCAATTCATTTTATACCTCACATTTTCACTTTAATTTAATTTTAATTTCAGTATTTTTGTTGTTTATTTTATTTTTAGTGCTTTTATTCATTTTTATCAATTCATGTTTATTTTATTTTAAGTAACAATTTTTTTAATGGTTTTAATTAAAAAAAAAAAAAAAAAAATACAGAATACATAAAATAAAGAATACATTTTTTTATAAAAATCTTACAGACCCCAAACTTTTGTACAGGAGTGTGGCAAAATGTTGATTCACATATTAATCGCCATCCTATCTGCTGCTGATTCGCATCGATTTCAAAAATCGATTTTCTAATGGCTTATATAATATTTCACATTTCTTCAACTCTGTGGTACTACAGTACTTAAAGTTATTGACACATCAGAGTAATAATGAAACATGCAAGAATCAAAAAATGGCTGGGACGTGCTTGATTTGATCGGTGCATTCGTTCTTAAAGTGACAGCAGCCGCTTGTTGCCATCTGTTTCATTAATGTTAATCAAAAAAACAAAAAAGGTAAGAAAATGACACTACTTTCGGCTGAATCACTTTTCTATCCTTATTATGAGCCAATTTATATTTAATTCTTACAGTGAAGACTATGCAGTGTTTTACATTTCATTATACTATTTCTATAGTATTTTTTACTACATGTTAGAATCGATGCTAGTATATCTTATTAGTTAGTTTGTTTGCAAATAGTAACTTTTTTAAAAAAAGTGACCAGTGACACATTACCTGGTTCTTCTTGATGAGCAGCTGAACAGTCTGTAGATTGTGGCCATGGTCTGTCGACGTAGCGAGAGGCATCCGCTCCTCAACCCAGAGCTGAGGAGAAACAAAGAGTTAAACACATGAACAGCTCGACATTCACACGCATATATAAACCCAAACTCACAATCTCATCCTCCACGTCGCGGTTAAACTGATGAATCTCCCGAGAGGCCATGAGGAAGTTTTTCCGTTTCTGCAACGGCTCCAGCAGCTCCTTAAACTTCAGCTCCACCTCCTTCCGGCGTCCGTCGACCTCGTCCGTGTCCTTTCCTTCCTGCCTCAACACATGAGCTTGAGACTGGAGCTCCTCCACCTCCCTCTGACGCACCTCCACCTGGTTCTCCAGCATCTGGACACAGAGGAGAAGAGTGAGTCTGGTCCTTCAGAATATAAACACAGCCGTCAGCCTGTGATCATCTCAAACCTGTTGTTTCTTCAGCAGGATGCTGACGCTGGTCAGATCTTTGCCGTAGTCGTCCGATTGGATCTGACCCTCCAGACCCACCAGCCATTTGTCCAGATCAGCGCAGCTCTGCGTGAAGAGTTCGGCCTTGTTGGCATCAAACAGACACTGAGCTTTAGTCTGAGTCGTAGTTTCCAGTTCGGTCCACATCTTCTGCAACGTGGCCAACTTCTCCTTCACTATGGCTTCTGTCTCCGGCTTCTCCGAGACCAGCTGTGTCCCTTCCTGCAGACGGACAGAGAAATCACATCATATGTAATGAAATCATATTTACATTTATGCAATTTTGTTTATTTGTGATATACAATGCCAGGTTTATTAAACACCTAGATCAGGAAGCAAGCAAGAAAAGAGGAGAAAATGCTTTCAAAAGTGCATTGGTTTAAATGACATAAAAAAGGATATAGCATGGAATCCTCTATTGAATAAAAAAGAAAAAACGTAACGTGACTCTTTTCTCACAATACTTGTGAGTAGAGATGTAACGATTCACTCAACTCAAGATTCAATTCACAATTATTTTTTAACCAAATGAGATTTAAGACAAATTATAAATTAAATGTGTCCTTATATTATTGCTTGGAAAAAATGCTGCACGTTTCTTCGTGAAATTGAAATATAAGACTATAATAATATACTAATATAGCAATTGCATATCATTGCTCTTTTGTTGGTTTTGATTGCTTCTATTGTCCTCATTTGTAAGTCACTTTGGATAAAAGCATCTGCTAAATGACAAGATTTAAATATAACGTAAATGTAAATAACAAAACTAAATCAAAATTTTAAAACAAGCCCCAAATCAAATAAATAAGTAACACAAATAAAAGAAATCTCTTTATATGAAAAAAATGGGTTTGTCTGTGCTCTTTCCATTTAAAATTAGAGGCAACCACTGCATTTTAATCATGATTCAAACAAAGATGCTGCATACATGCAACATGAGCAGTTTTTAATCTAAATTAGATTGTGTAATTTCGAAATTTGAAGCAAAAACAGAATGATTTGACTTCAGTTTTGTGAAACTATCATAATGAATATTTGCATGAAACAGAAACAGCAGACGAGCTGAACGAGACGCAGATTCACTCTCTGCCAGCAGGTGGAGCTTAAGCGTTTCCTTGGTTACCGCTGTAAACAAAGCACTTATGAACACTGCAGCAGGTGGTGCTTAAAAGCGTTTCCTTGGTTACCGCTGTAAACAAAGCACTTATGAACACCGCAGCAGGTGGAGCTTAAAGCGTTTACTCGGTTACCGCTGTAAACAAAGCACTTATGAACACCCGCAGCAGGTGGCGCTTAAAGCGTTTCCTTGGTTACCACTGTAAACAAAGCACTTACGAACACCGCAGCAGGTGGCGCTTAAAGCGTTTCCTTGGTTACCGCTGTAAACAAAGCACTTATGAACACCGCAGCAGTTGGAGCTTAAAGCGTTCCTTGGTTACCGCTGTAAACAAAGCACTTATGAACACCGCAGCAGGTGGCGCTTAAAGCGTTTCCTTGGTTACCCGCTGTAAACAAAGCACTTATGAACACCGCAGCAGGTGGCACTTAAAGCGTTTCCTTGGTTACCGCTGTAAACAAAGCACTTATGAACACCGCAGCAGGTGGCGCTTAAAGCGTTTCCTTGGTTACCGCTGTAAACAAAGCACTTATGAACACCGCAGCAGGTGGAGCTTAAAGCGTTTCCTTGGTTACCGCTGTAAACAAACACTTATGAACACTGCAGCAGGTGGAGCTTAAAGCGTTTCCTTGGTTACCGCTGTAAACAAAGCAGCACTGCACTTATGAACTTTAATATGCTTTATACAGAGGCAAGATGAAAAGAAAAATACCATCTAAATTTTTCTAAATACAGTAAGTTCCCCTCAGACAGGCATTCATATAAAATAAACTTCCCCTAACTGAATCATGATTTGTTTAGCATCTCAACCGATTTGAATCGTCACATATTTGAATCGATTTTCAACCTGCTCGCGATTAATCGTTGCATCCCTGCTTGTGAGATATAATCTTGAAATTGTGATATATAAACTCAGAATTCTGACTTTCTTTCTCGCAATTCTGATTTTATATCTCGCAAACCGGATTGGGATCGGATTTGTGAGATAAATGCACAAAAACATAAAAAACAGCACATTTCAAGACTTTTATGTTAAATGTATTAAGAACTGACCTTCTCGATTTTGTCCAGCCATTCTTTGTTGGACTGCAGTTCGGCCATGAAGGCCTGGTGTTTGAGCCATTTGCTGTGCAGGTTGCGAGCTTCATCGTAGGACATGTCCTGTGCTGTCAGCATCTTCTCATTGATCCAGAGAGACAGCTGAGCAGAGGACGCAAAAACAGTCAAGCTATGATGTATTTCTATTGGATTTGCCTTGTTTTTTAGCACATAAAACTAAAACTGAAACTAAAACTATTAAAAAAAATTCTTACTTGTAATAAATACGTTAACAGAAATAAAATAAAATATTATATATTCAAATATATATATATAATAAAAGTAAATTTATAAACCTGAAAATAAAAAATAATAAAAACTCAAAAACACCAAACAACAAAATTAATAAAATTGTATGTATATATATATATATATATATATATATATATATATATAATATATATATATATATATATATAGAAGAGCTGTCAAACGATTAATCGCATCCAAAATAAAAGTTTTTGTTTACATAATATATGTGTGTGTACTGTGCATATTTATTATGTATATATAAATACACAAACATACATTTATATTTTAAAAAAATATTTACACACACACACACACACACACACACACACACACATATAATAATAATTTATATTATTTATAAACAGAAGTATTTTATATTTAACCAAAAAAAAAAATCTTAAATATATGCATGTTTATGTATTTATATATACATAATAAATCGTGATTGATCTTTTGACAACATATATATTAAATTAAAATTAAATTAAATTTATGCATTTAGCAGATACTTTTATCCAAAGCGACTTACAGTGCATTCAGGCTATCAATTTTTACCTATCATGTGTTCCCGGGGAATCGAACCCCCAACCTTGCGCTCATTAACGCAATGCTCTACCACTTGAGCTACAGGAGCATATATATAAACGGATTCAAAATATTAATAAAAATTATAATAAACATCTGTTACAGTTAACTAAAACTGAAACTAATATCATAAAAAAATTTACTGAAATAAAATATAAAAAATACTTTTTATTTCATTTAGTTGCCAAGGCAACATTTCTCATTTTAATTTAGTTTAATTTGATATACTAAAATAACTAAAAATAATAAAAACTATACAGACATATAAAAAGATATTAAAAATGGCAAAAAACACACAACAAAATTACTGAACCTTTAACTAAAATGAAAATAAAAATTCAAAATATTAATATGTTTTTATTATATATAAACTATTAATTATAGTTTCTTAATGATGCTGAAACAACAGGGTCCGCTCACCTCCTGGCAATCCTGCAAGAACTTCTGCAGGTCTCTGTTGTCCTTCAGCCTCATGAGCAGCTCCACGGCTGCCTCACGGTTCTTCTTATGCCTGCAGGTTAAAGGTTGAAGGTCAACCAGACCCCTTTGTCTATTATCCTATTCACTTTGACTTGTTTAGGTGCATGTGTTTTGTTACCGGTCATCGATGGAGGCTGCTCTCTCCTGGATGCGGTCAGCATTGATGTTTCCATCACTGGCCAGTCTCCTCCCTGCCTCCACCACACTGTTGATCCCATCCTCATCATCAATCCATCCTGTTCATTAATTCCACCCTCTTCTCAATCAAAGCCTCTGCTCATTCAAGGTATGAGCCAATCTCGGTATGAGCCAGAACATACTCCTACAGAAAGACATTGAATAAATCACTCAGATGAAGCTCAAACTAGATGGGTTTTCATAGCAATGTCATAAAATAACCTTTCAGTGAACAGAACCATTTTTAATTAGTGTGAAACACTTTTTAATAAGCCAAAAAAAGTATTGTTATTTAAAATAAAATGATTATTATTTTTATATACTTGATTTTTTTTAGTTTACCGTGAAATATTACAATAGCAAAATTTCTTCCTTTTTTCGTTTAACATTTGAAAATGAAGAAATTAAGAGAGAAAAAATATTAGTTTAAGTAATATTAATAAAAAACCATTATAATATATAAAACACCGAAATTATTTAATTAAAAATCTGTGAAATATTTCATAAAAAATTTCATTATATTAAAAAAAAATCAATATAGTAAAACAAAAAATATTACAATAGATGTGTAATTTAAAAAAAGTAAAGATTAGTATTGTAATTTTAAATACTATTATTACTGTTTTTATTATTACATACTCAATTTTAAAATTTTATTTGTAAAATATTACAATAGTAAAATTTCTTATTTTTTACATTTTTATTTAGTAAAACAAAATCACATTACGGCTAAGTGCAATTATCCCCCCAAAAAATTAAAAATTAGTATTGTAATTTTTAATATTATTATTATTATTATTAAATACTCAATTTTTACACTTTATTGTAAAATATTACAATAGTAATAACTCTTATTTTGTTTAATATTTTTATTTAGTAAACCAAAAATCGCAATATGGATTAATGCAATTATCATAAAAAACTGTTAAAAATTAAAATATTAAGACAGATAAAAAAATATTGGTATTGTCATTTAAAATAATATTTTTCTTAAATCCTACATTTTAATTTTACAATAGTAACATTTTAATTACGATAGTAATATTTCGCCTTATTTTTGTTTGCAGCAGTGTCAACCAGTGAAGAAGACCATTTTTTGTTTCCCAAAAACCTTTCAGTGAAACCATAAAAATTAAAAAAAACTTTTTTTTTTTTTAATGTGAAGAAGAATCTTTTTCACCTATAAAGAATCTTGGATGTTAAAGGTTCTTCATGGAATCATCAACGCCTATAAAGAGCCTTCATTTTTTTCAGGAGTACACTGGTGATCAAGCAACTTACCTGGTTGTTGAGGAAGGCCTCGGCTTGTTTGGTGTCTCTGAGGAAGATCTGATAGGCGTGAGACTGCGACAGAAGGTTCTGCCGGTTCTCCCACATCTTATGGAGCTCGTTCCATCCAGTATCCAGAGCCTGGAGCCTCTGTCTCAGGAACATGTACTGAGCGGTCCGTTGGTCCCTGCTTCACCATTCTCGCCGCATGTCCCTCATCTTCTGGTAGGTCGCTCTTCGTAATTTGTTAATCTCGTTCTTGATGCATTCGGGTTGGGCCAGAAGCTTCTCGGCCTCGGTCAGCGTGTTGGGCATGTCCTCGGACGCGATGGCCGTCTGCGTGCGGGAAAGCCAGGACTGGAAATCGTCCAGCTCTCGGAGGAACTGCTGCAGCTTGCTGGCTTCCCCGAGAGACGCCTCGCGGTTTCGTAGGGTTTCCTTCATCTCCTCCCAGACGGCGGTGATCTCGGCGTGCCAGCCGTGCCCGTGATGGCTTTCTGGGCCTGTCAGGGTGTTCGCCGCCCAAGCGCGTCCGCCTCTCCGCGGAGGTCGCCCAGTTTGGCTTCGATGGCGCCAGATCGCGCTCCAGTGCCGTGAGCTTGCGCTGGAGGGCCATGACGCCGCGTCAGGTTCGTTGCCCCAGCTCCTGGGGGACTCGATGACTTTGGTCTTCTCACGGATCCGGATTTGGTCTCGTTACAGTCCCAGGCTGGTAGTTCTGCACACCGCAAGGCGCGAGTTTCAGGGACTCTTTCTCCTTCTGATCCACCAGGTCACGGAACTGACTCCACCTGCGGATGAGCATCAGGTTCTAGTTTTACGCTGGACCCAGCTGGTTCATGCTGGTTAAGTGATAGTTTAGACGTGCTTAAAGGGTCATGAAACCCCAGACTACTTTTTCTAAGATTTTAGCAGAGGTGTTTGTGTTGCACATCATAGAAGACAATGTTAGCATCCGATAAACTTCCTCCCCCCCAAAAGTCGTGTATCAAAGCAACATGATCTAGTGACGCAGCTATGGCTAGTAACTTTCAGCAGGTATTTGTGCTTTCTACACAGAACTTAAAAAAGTATATTTGGCACCAGCACAGACAATGCTATGACTTGCCTGTGATTGTAGGTGGTTCCTGTTGCTTGGGGCTGTGATGTCTGTCTCACTCGGGTGTCCGCTGTGATCAGCTGCCTGCGGCGATCTGATTGACACAGCCACGCGTGAAGCCTGGTTATTCATTTCAGGCTCCAGACTCTCAAACCTGAAGGGCAATAAAAACATTTTCATCACAACAGTCTCAAGAACACAGTTTCTGAAGAATGATTTTTTTGCAATAAGGGGTAATTTGTCCCTTGAAAGTGGAGAATGTTGATGTGTACCCACTAGAGTGAACTTCAATCTGTTATCGCCCACAGAGAAGAGTAAGCATTCTTTGTTCTGCTGTTCGCCGCGGCGTGACTCTGAACATCTCGGCAGTAAACGCTCCGAATTATACTGGACTTGAAAACGGCCAAAATTCTGACAGCAAACTTAAAACTTGATTACTAGTAATACAAAAATTTCTAACACTAATTATCCCAAGCACTCAAAAAAAAAATTCAAACAAAAAACTGCTTCAAAATGCACATATTTAAACTCATTTCAAACTTAAAATTGCTTTAAAATGAAAGTTTTTAAAAAATACTTAAAATGTCAAACGGCTTTAAACTTTTAAAACTTCTTCAAACTTAAAACTCCTTCAAACCTTAAACAATTAAAACTACTTCAAACTTCTGCTTTAAAATTCAAGTTTTTAAAAATACTTCAAAATTAAAACTGCTTTATACTTTTAAACTACTTTAAACTTAAAACTGTTTTAAAATCCAAGTTTTTTTAAACTACTTCAAACTTAAAACTGCTTTAAAATTCCAAGTTTTTTGTAAACTATTCAAATTTAAATGGCTTTTTAAACTTTTTTAAAAAACACTCTTCAAATTTAAAACTGCTTTAAACTGAACATTTAAAACTTCTTCAAACTTAAAACTCCTTCAAACCTTGAACATTTAAAACTACTTCAAACTTAAAACTGCTTTTAAAATCCAAGTTTTTTTTAAACTACTTCAAGCTCAAAACTGCTTTAAAATTCAAGTTTTTAAAAATGCTTCAAATTTAAAACGGCTTTAAACTTTTGAAACTTCTTCAAACTTAAAATTCATTCAAACCTTGAACATTTAAAACTACTTCAAACTTCAAAACTGCTTTAAAATTAAAGTTGAAAAAAAAAATGCTTTAAAATTCAGGCTTTTAAACTCCTTCAAACTGCTTCAAACTTAAAGATTTTTGAACTATATCAAATGTAAAACTGCTTCAAGCTTTTAAAACTTAAAACTGCTTTAAAATTAAAGTTTTTAAAAATACTTCAGATTTAAAAGTGCTTTTTTCAAAACTTTAACATTTAAAACCACTTCAAAGGTCAAACTTTTTAAACTACTTTAAGCTGTCTGGCTTGGTTTCTCAAGCCACCATCAAACATTTAAAAATTATGCAAATCAAGTAAAATGGTCCCAAACACGCCCGCAAAATTAGCCCACTCAAATTTGCATGCAAGAAAATCCCAACTTAATTGGCATAAATATGACCACAAATATCCAGACTTGACCTCTCACCTGTGCATGAATTGACCCCCAGGGCCTCCAGTTTCTCGGGGATCTCCATGGCGGTTGAGCCACGGCTCCTTCTCAGTCGATCCAGAGAGCTCACACGCGTTCGTCCTCGGCTGGAACATCTTCTAGATGGCAAGGGCATCCTGCAGGGAGCCTGTTTTTCTTCATCTTGTTCAGCTCTGAAACCTCCTTATAGCGTTCTTTCGATGCCAGCTAGCCGTTCTTTGACGTTGGCCAGCCTCGGCCTGTTCGGGAAGGCAGGGACTGGGCCTGTTCAGTGTTGGAAGGCGTCAATCACCGGCGATAACTAGCAGCCTCTGCGATGCGTCTTGGTGTTTCCTGACCAAAGCTTGAGTGGAGAATTCATCGTGCAGCCACGTCCAGCGGTGGAGACGATCCGAAGCGCGTCTAAAGTCCAGGCGTCGACGTCATCCGCGTCGACTTGGAACTGATGAAGGGCTGCCAAGCCTCTTCCCAGGCGCTTTTTGCTCACCGCAAGCCGCTGTCCAAGAGCGGGCCCTTGGCCTGGAGCTGCGATTACTTCACGAATCTTGCTTCGCGAAGTGCCGCATCAGCCATACTTGACCCTCCGCACAGTGTGTGGAGATGACGGAGCGGCCACGTCATTTCATCTTCAAGAGCGCGGGTTTGGACTTCAAGAGACGCACGGCGCCCGTCAGATCCTTACCGCAGTCGTCGAGGACAGGGATCTGCTTTCTCGCGAATTCCAGCCCTCTCCTACCGCATTCCAGGAAAGAAACTCAAGGCGGCGGGACTCTCCAGACGGGCGCGGCGCTCCGCTGCTAGCTGGCTCAGCTCCTGATAGCACAACACCATGTGGACCACGCGGTCACGGACCACCTAAGGTCAAAAGGTTTTTAACAACCATCATCATATAGAAGAAAATATAAAAAACAAATAAACAAGAAACAAATAAACAAATAAAATATATTGTAAAAAAATATTTTTTTGAACAATAAAACATCACTGGAGTATGCTGTAGAAAAATACTCTTCCGGGCTTTCTAAAGTTTCACAATTTTATGTTTTTAATCCCGCTTCTTTGTGAAATTTACTTGCAATTTCTGGGTATAAAAACTACACCATTTTTTAGGGAAATAGGAAAACAGATGGAGTGGTTAAATACACTTTTCTTAACAAGCTGGTTCATTATTATTATTACGTATTACAAAAAAAATGACAAAAAACCACTCTCACCCTTAATGAAACCAAATAACAACTCAAGACAACCTCAATTACGCTTAATTAAAAAAATATAAGAGTTTTAATGTAAATCAAAGTTGCTTTTCAGATACACTAAATTTAGATATATGAAATATATAGTCATATATGAAACCATATTTATGAAGCCCATACAAATATGTATGTGTAATGCATTTTTGGACATATATGTCATGTAATGTATATCCATCCTAAAACCAAAAATAGGTAACATAAGGCAATGTCGCTCTTGATATAGGCCAATATATGTCTTATATTACACTTCCATAAGGGATGTTTACGTCAGGCAGTGTTTTTATTGTTAACTAAAATGAAAACTGAAACTAAAAAACTATTAAAAATTGTTTTTGTTTATTGAAAAAAAAAAAGCCGAAATGAAATAAAATACAAAAAATTGGAATATTTAAATGAAAATTAGACATGTTGCCTTGGCAACTAACTGAAATAAAATAAGTTGAAGTACTAAAAATGAAACAAAAAATAAAATGAAGCTAAATAGAAATATAAAAAACCTAATAAAAATGCAGACAAATGCAGATGAAAATGTAAATAAAAAAAATGCTCATTTAGTGTTTTTGTTTTCATATAATAATAATATATAAAATAATATGAATAAAAATACTAAAAATGTATAAGTAATAACGTAATTCATAATAAATATTAAAATATAAACTGATTCAAATGAACAAATAAATAGAAAAAGTTATAAAAGATATAAAAATAAAAGCTAATTCAAAATATTAATAAAAAAAATAACAAAACAATAAAACTAAAGTCATAATTAAACAATTAAACAAATATAAAATATACATACACGACAAAAAAGATAGAGTTACCTTGACTTCGTTTATAGCATAGCCAGAGTAATTTATATTCACTATAAAAATGTTCATGGCTTTTTCCGTGTCTTTTATTATATTTCTTTGACTTTTCCTGGCCTGCAAATCACAGTTTTAAAACTCCCTGTTATTTCCCGGTTCTCCATTAATGTGCGAACCTTGCAAAACCCAATCCGGACCAGCTTTGTATGTGTCCTCAGAATAATAATAAAAAAAAACCGTCTCTGAACCTGCTGGAATCATAAACTGGAATCAAAGACTCCACAAAGCTAATCTGATTCGACTCTGATGGACTGAACTTGGTCTCCCCATTTCATATTCTCATTGTCATTCTGAAAGAAGGGATTCTTTGCTATGAATATTCTCCAGAGATAACTTCTGATTGTCAGACTAAAGTCAGTTTCTGATGAAATGAAGAGTAAGCGGTAAACAGACCCTCCTCATCCCTCAAGCAGAAGCTTCTAATGCGTTGGCGTTGACGGCTTTGTGCCCGGTCGCCTTGTAATGCCGATGTAGAAGCTATCCGCACAGCTGGCGATGCTTCTGCAGCAAGATCACTCCACTCCCAGCAGATGCTTCCGGTAATCCTGAGGGGACAGCAGCAGCATCATCATGGAGGACAGGATCTTCAGATCAGCAGTTCGCGTGCTCTGAAGCCCAATGCAGCCCGCTGAAGCTCGGCTTATAATCATACATTGCGTCGCGAATTTGGTTTGAAATAAAAGCTCATCTGCTTAATGAATAAATGTAAAATTAAAAAGTTTTACCATCATGTTATGTTCTAAACATTTTGAAATATGCAATAGCATAGGTTAAAAATTCAATAATACAGGATTTTAATAAATCATGTTATAAAAATGTATAGAGTTTGTTGGTGTTAGTGTTATTTTAGTATTATTGAGATACTACTATAATATTTGGAATGTTTTTATTTTTATAGTTTATATTTTATATACAACATTTTATAGTTTATATTTAAATTTTATATGTATTTTATTTTCATTTAAATTTTACAGTTTTTTTATGTCTATACATTCTTTTAATTTTATATTAGTTTTTAGTTATTTTATGCACTCAAGACAGACATAAATAAAAATGAGAAATTAATGTCTTGGCAACTTCTTGAAATTTAATAAATGACAAAAAAAAAATTGATTCGGTTAAAAGTTAAAGTATTTTATTAAGTAACAAAAAACATTTTATGGTTTTTTAGTTTTGAATTAATTATTAGGAAAAAACAATCTGAAATCACTTGTATGTCAGGCAGTGTTTTTACGGTTATCAAAACCTCAAACTGAAACTAAAGCTATTAAAAAAAAATTTCGTTAACTGAATTAAATTAAAAATGCTGCCTTAACTGAAAAAACAATCTGAAATCAAATAAGTTGAAGCACAAAAATGACTCAAACTGAAATGAAAGTAAAAACCTAAAACCTAAATAGACAGCTAAAATATTTACAAAAAATAAAAATGGCAAAAACATTAAGATTTTAATAGGTCAGAGTAACCTATTATAAAAATAAAAATATATAGGGATATAAAAAAAAACACAAAAATCAAAAAAATAATAATTATTATTATCAAAAACTGTGTACTGTGTACACAACACCAAAAAAAAAAAAGAGCGCAAATTCAATCAAAGCAAATATCACGGTTTAAAAAACTCAAAGCAAATAATCATAATATCTTCAAAAATCAATCAATAATAAACAATAAAATTAAAACAAAAAAAAAACAAACCTACACCCAATTCCAATAATATAATCTATAATTTAAATTTCACTCACCTCAACACTACAAAACATCTCACTTCTAACCGCTCCTCGTCTTCCTCGCTCACCTTCATCTCGTCCATCCAGTCCATGATGTAGAGCATCTCCTGGAAGACGCGGCTGCAGGCGAGGTTCATCTCCAGCCGCTGCCTGCGGGCTTTCAGCAGCTCCAGCCAGATATTCCCACCTAGGCGCAGGCACGTTGTCTTTTGCCTTGTGGCCGATGCGATTGGATGTCGTGGGTAGTTCTCCGTCCTCAGCTCTCTGGCCACAGCCACCACGCCAGCCACGGCGCTCCTCGTCGTGCCGCGATGTCGTCTCGATGGCTTAGTGTTTTTGGTAGACAGCCTCGACCGCCTGGAGGTCGAATCCGAAATTGTCCTGCAGAAAAGAAATGGGAAAGTTATGAAAATAAACATGGGAAAGAAATGACTGTTTTACTAGTTTTAACCTTCTACATCCTGCAACTCATTAAGGCACTTTTGTTTGTTTTATTTATTTACTTATTTTTTTAGATTTTTAGAGATGGCAAATATTTTTTATTATTATTATTTATTTATTTTTTAAGTACAAAAACATTAATATTAAAAAGGTATTTTTTTCTTTCTCTTTTTCTTTTAACATTATTGTGGGATTTATTTTTTTCTTCTGTTGTTGCTGTTTTTTATGTATAGGGAAAAAGTGTGTATGTATTAAAATGGCTGGGAACACTATATATCTATAAATATATATAAATCTATAAACTATCTTTTATAACATAGTTCAGGAATATTTTACAAATTATTTTTTTGGTTCATGTATGTTTTAGTAAGCAGAGACTTTTTGTGGCAAAAGAAATTATGAAAAATTCTTATCCATAAATAACAAATAAAATATATTATAAATAAATAAATAAATATCTTTTATAATAGTTCATAAATAACATAAAAATGAATAATAAATCATAAATAACAAATAAAATATATTATAAATAAATAAATAAATATCTTTTATAATAGTTCATAAATATTGCACAATTATTGTTTACTGGAAGCATAGATTTTTTGTGGCATGAAAAATGTTCATTTAGAGTTTTTTGTTTTCATATAATAAATAAAATAAATAAGTATTATGAATAATATAGATAATTCATAATAAATGTAAATATTTATATATGTGTGTGTGTGTGTGTGTGTGTATGTATGTATGTATGTACAAGTTTTATGTTTTAAAAGAAAGATAAATAAATAAATATTTAAATATTTATTTTGTGGCATATTTATGAAAAATAATAATTTAGAGCGTTTCCTTTTATAAAAAGGTAACAAGTATATAAATATAAATAATATGCATTTAAAATAAGTAATAAAACCATTATTCATAATAAATTTGAATATATAAATACATAATTTTTAAAAATATATACAAGTGAATTGTGAATGTATAAAATATAAAATAGTGCACAAGCAACTGTGTTTTGTATCTTGATGATTTTGAATCTTTCACCACCAGGGGTCACTAAACTGCATAAAATCCCGGCTGAAACAGTTTTACACAAAGCAGTGCTGGAGGCAGCACATGTGTGTTTGTTTCTCCAGCAGCGGTGAAATGCACCTGTGAGACGAGGCGCTGGTTCTCGCTCAGCCAGGTCTCTCTCATGGCAGCCTTGCGGTCGAAGCGTCTGGCGAGCTGCTCCAGCTTCTCCTGTCGAATCAGCTCGGTCCTCAGCGCCAGCTCACGCTCGTGCTCAGCCTTCTCCAGACGCTCCCACGCCTGCGACAACACCACAGCTTCAGCACATCACAGTCACCATGCGGATTTCAAGAGATTTTACTGAGGAAATGAAATAATGATGGGAAAAAACTGATGCAATTCAATCTAAAATGCAGAATCTAACCCAAACAATACTGTGGCTGTGCCATAGCTTTACTCTTACAGAACGCACCACAGTAAGCAAAGTACCACGGTATTTATTTGTAAGTGGATAAATAATGAATCCTAGCCAGGTAAAATTGAAGAGGTAATCTAATTAATGTATAATAAATAATAAAAAGTAAATAAAATGTAAATAAATAATAATGAACAAATATTAAAAAGTAAATAAACTGTTTTTAAATAGATTATAAATAAATTGTTTTGTTTTATATATATATATATATATATATATATATATATATATATATATATATATATATATATATATATATATATATATATATATACATACACACACATGACCTGCATAAGCACAAATTATAATATAGCATTTATAATATATTTAAAAAAAAAATTATAAATAATAAATATAAATATAAAATCTAATCTAATGCTAACAAATAAATAATAAATAATAAATAATAAATACAGTTTTTTAATGTTTAATATTTAAATATATATAAATAATATATTATATATAAATTATATTATAAATAAATATTAAAAAATATAATATATAAATATTTTAGTTCATATATATATATATATATATATATATATATATATATATATATATATATATATATATGAAGAGTTCATTTTCAAAACAGATAACTCCGTTTTTAACAATTTTCAAAAATCATGTTTTATCTGTTTTTGCAAATAAACTCTTCATATATATATATATATATATATATATATATATATAATTTTTTAGAATGCTTTTAGATATAAATAATATAAATGTATAACTGTAAAATAGTGTAATTACAAAAATACTGTGATTGTACCATGGTTTTACTCTTACAAAATACTCCAAAAAAGCAAAATGCCAAGGTTACACCATGCTATTTATTTCTAAGTAAATAAATAATGAATCCTAGCTTAAACTTAACAAAGTAAAAATCTAATAAATGCATTTACAATAAATATATTTTTTCATATATTATAAATAAATTGCTTATAATATATTTTTTAAATAATATGTATAAAGTAAATGCATAAATATAAAACAGTGTAAGTACAAAACGTGGCGGTGAGTGTGACTATAGTTTACCTGACGAAAGCCCCAAGTAAGGAATAAAAAGGAATCCTAGGCATAAAACAACAACGTGCAGCTCCGAAAGACAATCTAAGGTATTTGGAAAACAAGGTTTTTCACCTTGTTGATGTCTGAGATGGGTTTGCCCTCTCGAGCATTGTACATTTCTGGTTGTGTTGGCCCTCATCGTGCTCGGATGGTGCAACAGAAGCCCTTCCAGGTTGCCATTTCTCAGTGAATTGTGGAAGCAAGCGGTGAAAAATGACCATCGGTTTCATTTCAGTTCTGATCATCATGTGTTGGGATGTTTGGTTTTCGCAGTACACTCACTTGGGTGGTTTCTCTACAGCGCCTGTAAGTGTTGAAGGGCATGCAGCTGCTGCTGGACCCAACCAGAGAGTTTGCCCAACTTGCCGGTTGTTGAGGATGATGATTTGGTTGCTCAATCCACTCCAGCAGATCAGACGCCAGAGATTCATATTTCTCGATCATCTTCTCGGTCTCGATGGCGTTGTCCAGCACCTGGTGAACACAGACAGATGTTAATGTCAGATCTACTTTTCATAATGGAAATAAAAGTTGCACGGCAGCTAAACAGCTGTTAAAGTTAAAGCTTTAGGTAAGTTGTGGTTTTAGACTTCAATTCTGTATTTTAAATACATTTACTGATATTTTACTGCATTTTACGTTCAAGGCGCCCAAAAAACTCACATAAATGGTTAGAAATATGCCATGAAGACTAAACCTATAACAGTTCAGAATATAAACAGATATAACATAGAAGATTTAATTTAGTTATAATTTAACTTATTAATCAATTATAGTGTATTTAGAAAATATTTTATTTTTTATTTATTTAATAGGACTATTTAAAAATAACTAATAAATGTAATATTTAATTAACCATAATGTATTCCTAGGTAAAATTAAAATAAATATAAAAGGACTACAATAATCAGTCAATAAAAACATGTGTTACAACGTCAAATAGAAATTTATTTAGTTATTTAATTGATTTCAATACAAAGAGTTTAAACTTACATTCTTACTAAACTGATAATTAACAAATAAAAAAAAAAAAAGATAATATATTATATATATATAATATATTATATATATATATAAAAAACTGCTACATAACAAAAAATAATAAAAATAAGGACTGTGATTAAGGCAATAAACATATTTAAGCACAGCTGGATCAATTGAAATTATTTAAATATTAAGGATGACCCACGCATTACTAAGAGGTACATTTCAAATAAATATTGGAATAATTAATTTAGTTTTAACATGTATTTACAAATATTAAAAGGAATTTAATGTTTTCATATTAAAAAGTTTAAATAAATAAATAAATATAAAGTAATGATATCTAACAGAACGGACTATAGTGAGTACAAAAAAAGTGTTTTTAATAGTAATATTAGAATCATATATAATATATAGTATATATCTATATATATAATATATATTCTATATATATACTATTAATAATAATATATATATATATTTTATATAGAAAATAACATATATTTAATATTCAAAATAATAATATTTGAAATAATAAAATTCAAAAAAAAAACTAAAAAAAAATATATATCTTTTTTTAAAAACTATTTTATAAATAAGAAAAATGAATTTAATTATTGATGTATTTACATTTTATATTGTTTTTATTAATTAAATGTTTTATTTAATAATCTTTAATATCAAATAAATTAAATAGCAAATATAAAAACACACATCATAAAAACACAATTAAAAAAAAACCAAAAAATAAAAATCAAACATTAAGACGCTGAAATAATCTTTCTTTCACAGAAAGCAGAGAACATTCTCGTAGTCCAGGTGTTTTAAAGACTCAGACCTTTCCGATTCGTTTGCCCTCCACCTTCAGGGCCTTCATCTTGGAGAAATAATGGTAGTATGTGACGACGTAAGTTGAGTGGGGGGGGGGCGGGGGGGGGGGGGGACCCCAAGACTTCTCATCGGGGATGGCGCTACGCTGATGATCTGTGAAAATAGACAGTGTGTTATGGTGTATATTATGATGACTAGATATGTAGAAGCAGAATCAGCACTTACCCCTCCGGATCCAGGAGTTTGGTGAGCCCCAGGTGCTGCTCCGCCAGGTTGAAGGCGTTCTGCAGGTTGTAGTGAGCATTGGACTTCTTCAGTTTGTCGAAATCAATCAGGTCTGGCCTGGAAACATAAAGCCACTGAGAATGAAGCATGCTAAGCTTTACGAGAAAGAAATGCTGACGCAGGTGGACTAAAATCAGTACCTGTGTTTGTGAATGAGGGCGTTGAAAGCCATGCCATCACGCCAGCTGGTGGTGAAGTTGTGGATGTTGACGTTGGGATAGCTGTGAAACACAAAGCAGAGCTGTCAGATATCAAGGACTCGGACAAAGTGTTGTGTCTTTATTCTGGACATCCACCCACCCTGCGGTCTTCATCTGGCAACAGGAGCAGCGCGTCCTTGGCTGAGCGTTTCTCTTTATTGTCTTCTGTCCTGCAACCAACGATGACTTTAATCAATCTACAACACACACAAAAAAAAACAAAAAAAATTTTTTGTTCATTAATTATTTGTTGCATTCTTTGGCTGTATGGTCATTGAAAAGTGAGCTTATTTTAGGGCAGGGGTTTTCCAAGCAACAGCAAACAGAAAAAAAAAAGGAATTTTTAAACAATTGTTTAAACAATGAGTTTAAAAATGAAAGAAAATTTGGATTAAATAAATATATAAATATATATAATACCTCTAACAGTACTAGTACTAGAGTGAGTAGGGAAAAGCAATATAGGCTAAATATTTTTCATGTAAACAAAATAAATAAATGGATAAGAATTGTTAAAATAAATAAACAATTTTGATTAAAATTAATTATAAAAATTGGTTTAAATAATTAAACACATATATAAATATAAATAAAAAATCTAACAGTATACAGTACGATAGTGAGAAGGAAAAAAAGTGTTAAAAATGTAAAGTAAGAGACACTAAATATTTTCTAAATTAAACTAAATAAAAAATCTGACCAACAATTATATATATAAAAAAATATAGCATTATAGCAAGGGGAAAAAAGTGTTGTAAAGTAATAGAAACTATATATTTTCAAATGTATTTTAATAAAAAAAAAAAATATAATAAAATTTTTTGAAAAAAATAATAAAAATAATAAAAAAGGAGTTTAAATAAATACATATATAAATATAAAAAATTATTTAACAGTACAGTATTATAGTGAGTATGCAAATAATGTAAAAGAAACAAAATATTTTTAAATAAATAAAAAAATCTGGTTTAAATATAAATATATAAATATAAAAATAAAATATCAATAATATAGTACATATATATATATAGATATATATATATGATATAATATAATATATCTATATTATATATATATTATATATCTCTATCTATATATATAATACATGTAACAGTATAGTATTATAGTTAGTAGAGGAAAATAGGTATTGTAAAAAAAAACAAAAAAAAAAAAAAAAAAAAAAAAAAAAAAATATATTTCAATATAAATTTTTCACAATATAAACTGGGTCTTTATCCATGAAAACATGCAGCTGGCTTTAAAATTTTAGGATGGACGTCCCTCACATGCTGATGATGCTGTGTACCTGGAAGCGGAGGATGATGGTCCAGATGAGTCCGAGCGTGAGTCGGTGGTTTCCGTCCAAGCGACGCGTATCAGTTTGTGGTGAGGCCCCCATGTTCTCCAGAATAATGCACGCGGCCTGCTCCTTGAGGAAACTGCAGGGCCTTGTCCACGTTCCCTCCAGACAGGGGATTCGCATGCGACCCTTCGGCTGGGCGCTTGGGCTGCACCACACGATTTCAGGAAACGTGTGTGTGACATTATACGGCTTTATAACATGCATGCATGTTCGTTTTGTTAAGGCATCGGTTATGGGTGAGTTCATTTGAGCTCAGTAAGGGGGTTAACAGGGGATATCCATGATGGCATGCAGAGTCTAGTAAAACGAACGACCGTGTGAGGCCTTAAGTTAACAATGCTTTTTGTTCCCCGTCGCTCATGCAGACAGGTCATCGGCTATTTTTCTTTCTGACACATTAGTTTTTTTTGGAAGGAAGGGGAGGGGGGGAAACAAGGTCTCACAGGAAAAAGCGTGTCTGTTGTCAAATGATATGATATATTAAACTCCTCAGGAGGGAACGTCCTATTTTTTACATTAAGGCCGAGTGAAGAAGACCAGAGTGACCACAGCTCTTCAGAATTCTTTGAATAACTTTGCACGTAGGGATATGCATGAAATGCACAAAGTTTCCTGGAGCTTTTATATTTTTAGGTCATGTAGAAATGGGTAAATGAGTAACCGGGTTGTTAAACAGGTGACGTTTATGAGCAGACTTTGAACTGTTCTGCACGTCTGGAGAAAGCTGCTGTAAAATTGCATTTATAGTTAGGAAAAACTGGAGTTCTGAAAAACGGAAGAAAAAAACAAAAAAAAAAACACATAAAAAAAAAAAAAAAAGATATATATATATATATCTATATATATTATATAATAAAACTAAATATTTTCAGAAAAAAAAAAGTAAAAAATAAATTAAATATAAAAAGAAAATAAAAATAAATAAATACAAATGTGTATAATAATCAGGGCTTAAAAACGAAAAAAAAAAAAAAAAAAAAAAAAAAAAAAAAAACCACAGCAAAAAAAAAAAAACAACTATTCAATCGGTTCTCACTCCGAGAAAGAATCAGTATTTTAACGTTTCTATTAATGCGTTCCTTCTGTGTTATTACCATTCCAAAACCAGTTTGAGTAGAAAAAATAAAAATACCAGTTAATAACATAATTTATTTTACCTTTTTTTTTGCCTGTAATAATACAATAATTACAGCATTTTTACGTCAAAAAAGTATCTTGCGTTTACTCATAGCCATATACAGACCATCTTTTTAACAACAAAAAAAATGTACACACAATACATTATTTATAATCTGGAGCTTGAGAGAGCAGAGGTCGAGCTGTCCCCACGTCTCTGGAGGATTGGCTATCCCATCATGCTTAGAGAGACGGCTCAATCAGCAGCTGATCCTCAGCGGACGTGCTTGAGGTGAAGTGACAGCATTTCACTAATTGAGCTAAACGAGGCGGGATGATATCCATCCTCCCTCTGAGACACGGACTGGGTACGTTCCTCTCAGAGCGGGTGAGAGGACCTCACACACACACACACACACACACACACACTGCAGAGACTGGGACGGTGCAGGGCATGATATCAGCAGTTTTCTATTGGGCGGCTGCTAGGTGAGCTGCTCTGCCTTTCATTGAGATTCTGTGATCGTCCTATCAGCCAATCACACGATCAGATCACATATCAGATATATATAGAATAGAATAAGATAATTCTGGTTTTTATATGAGACAAATGGAAAATGTTATGAAATTGAAAATTGTTAAACATAAGCCATTTCATAACTTAAAATAAATGGTCTATACTATAAGAGTGCTGCTGGACATGCTTTATTTAAAGCTTGTGACTCTTTTATTCGTTATCAAGCATATGTTTGCGATGAATCAGTGTTTTGTTTGGATGCTTGAACTTGCTTTATCTGTGAAGACAAGTCCTGACAGAAACAAGCATTCAAGCAGACGGACAGCGGCAGATTTAATATATGAGATGAATTATGGCCACAGATACAGTGTGATGAAGCAGATAAAGGGGGAAGAACTGACACTCTTGAAGGGAATCTATGAGTGAGCTTCTTCATTAAGCGGTTGCTACAGTAAGTGAAACGGAGCACAAACACCGATCTCGGTCAGTGCTGGTATTGATGCATTCTGGGTAAAGGTTTCTTCCTCTGGACTTGCCCGATACGCTTGTGTAAACCAATCTAGACGGGCCGCTCGACAGGGTTTGAAATTCAAGCTACACTTGGAGCGCTCGCCAAAAACAGCGATGAGTTTCACTGCAAGAGCTTCGTTTCAGGAAAAGACGAGCGATAGATCAGTAAAACATCTCAGTTTAGGATGTGACTCGTGGCCTTGGTGAATAAGGCAGGAAACGTCAAAGGAAGGTGTTTCTTTTGTTGGCATACTGACAAGCTATCTTATCGTGAACCTTGAGAGATAGTGAAAGCATGTGTGAACATAAACGCTGCGGTTACACATGGCTCTTTCACACACTTATTCACTCGATCCTGATGTACGATCTAACATTACTCAACCTTCACAATGCATCCAAAATCTGTATGCTATTTTTTTTTTTTTACATAAAACAAAGTCACAACTTAATATTTTTCATCTAAAACCATATTGTATGTGTTCAGCAACTTCTCTTTAATGAGTGAATATGAAAAAATATCAACATTTTCCATGTTATTACTGTATTTACACTTTATTTTGCAGTCTTCTGCTGCATGTACATACTATGTACTTGTTATAGTAATTACAATATCTGTTTAATAACTAGGTACCAACTAAACCTAACACATGTAGTTATCTTATATTATCCAGTACTTTCTTAGATAAGTAAACTGTAAGTACAGGTAAGTGTAAAATAAAGTGCAACCCCCCTTTTTTATTAATTAAAGAAAAATTACACATAAACTACAATAAACAAACTATGATGTTAAATATTTATATATTTTTTTCCAATACTGGTGATTGATTTTATTAGAATATATCATTGTGTTAAATTTATAAGAACATATAATCTGAGAATTACCTGCGTTGACCCCATTGACATGAATGGAATTTGGTTAAATTCTTTTGAATTTATAACTCATGAACGCTCAAAAACAGTCTAAATTTTATGAAACCTGCCTATTTATGTCTAACAAAACTTCAAAACAATGTAAATATTACTCTGGAAAGTTTTCAACAAAATAAATTTCACTTACAGATGAAAAAAGTGATGAATTTTTCATGCTGCAATGGTACGTCAATAGATGTACCTATTCATGTTTATTAACAAAATTCAGTCCAGAATTGTGTCAGATATGGGTAAAAGTCTAAATATATTTTACAAAGGTTTTTTGACACTTAACTATATAATATATCTTCATAGATAATTTTACAAAAAGTATTTTTGACACCAATTTAAAAAAATATATATATTTTATTGCTTGAAAAATACATACAAATAAAATAAATAAATGATGTGTATTTATATAAATCATAAAGCAAATCCAAATCCCCTTACCAAATACCAAAATTTTTTTTTTTTTTTTTTTTTTTGCATATTCGCATATTTTTATGCATCTCTACCTGATCAAAATGGACTCGAATGTGTTATTCAGGACAGAAATACAAGCTTGTTGGTCAATCTTGTTTTGAGTATTCAGCGTCTTATCAGTCGCAGTCCTGTTCAAATAGTTGAACTGACGCCCCAGAACTGTGTTTCACACACAAAGGTAGCGACCTGTTGACACAGACGTTAGAGTTTAACTATGGATCGACTCTGATGAGGAGACGTCTGGAATGAAGGCCTGGAAACGTATGACTTATAGATGATATTAATCTTATTCCATTCAAAACCTCACTGAGAACATGTTTAGGTCAATACTCACCACTAATATATCTGGATGTATTGGAATTTTGAGATTAAATAAATGCATGTAAATAAATAATACACTTAAAAGTACAGTAATATAATGTGTAGGAAAAAGTGTTATATGTAAAGTAAGAGAAGTTACTAAATATATACTAAACATTAAAAAAATAAGAATTATGTTAAAAATAAAATGAAATTAACTAAATAAATAAATAAATGACCAATTAACAAATATATCCAGATTTTTTGTTTGTTTGTTTTTTGTTATTAGATTCACAAATAAAGCTGAAATAAAATATTAGATTAAAAACAAATGAAAAATAGAAATGATGTCTTGGCAACTCAATTAAATAAGTCAAAGTAGTAAAATGACTAAAACTACAGCTAAAATTAAAATAAATAATAGTTAACAATTTTTTTTTGCCATTTTTATTAGTTTAAAAAAACTAATAAAAATGGCAGAAGCACAAAACAAAATTGCTAATATTAAAATAAAAAAATAAAAGCTAAATATTAAAAAAATAAATAAATTGTAAATGCTATATTAGTATATAAATAACACTGGAATAAAGGCAATCCTGTAATACTACATATCACTAAAACATATATACAAATTTATATACTTTAAATAAAATTTTTGGCAATACATAAGTGACAAAGTGACAATAGTAGGACCCAAAATTAAATATTGCAGGGCGAAAAAGTATGGAATTGTTTTTGTTATTGACATTATAGAATTCAAACATTAGTGTCACTTAATGAAGAATAACATCACTGACAACACAAAAAATCATAGCTTAATTTTCTTTATGCAAAATGTAATTTTGTGTTTTAATTTTCTTGTGAAATATGACCTGATTCATCCGTCTAAATGTTTTCACTCATTATCTTCGCTTGTTCTGATCATATCACAGTCTCCATCTGTGTTTTTGTAAGCTGATAATAATAATGCACTCCTGAAGCTGGTGTTTTCTCAAAAGTCTCTGAACAGGAAAGAACAGTTTCAAGCAACTGGATGACGCACACGGTTAATGGTCTGAGTGAAAGCAAAGCCACCGGGGTCCTGAAGCCAAACACAGTTATCTGAGTGACGGATTTGACTCAGAATGACAACACGGCCAAATATGGGCATCGTCTTTATGGGAATTCCGCCGGCCCCGCCCCCTGGCGATGACATCATCAGTCCGACTCACCAGTCTCTCTCCAGACAGAACCTCCAGCAGCTTGATGAGCATCCGTCCGTCCCTCAGGTCCATGTAGAGATCCGTGATCCGACAGGACACGCGAGACAAGTGTGAGTTCACCCATTTGGTGAAGGTCTTCTTCTGCACGGCCTCTCGCTCGTCTGCAGGACGACAAAAAAGAGCTTTAGCAGCTGGAACTCAGAATTACAATACTTTCTCTCGTGGATCATAGGGGTAATTAAGCAGCACTGTGTACGTAACTGAAGGAAAATCACTCTTAATACACGACCTGGAGTGAACCGCAGCAACAACAATACTATAAAACACAACAATGATCAAAGGTTGATTAATAATTGCATAAATACTGTTTTAATATGTTTATAATAATATATTTTAATCAATTGTAATACTAAATTATTTACTATAAATTTAAATAAAATGCTATTTTAATATTTTTATAATAATAATAGTAATAATACACTTCTAAACGTAACATTTATTTTAATTAATTTGATTCAAAACTATTTCATATAAAAATATAATTTAAATAAATACTATTTTAATACCTTTATAATAATACTACACTTAGCTAAAATGTATCTCAATTAATTTTAAAACAAAATTATTTACCATAGAAATGAAATTTAAATAATGATTTAAATAAAATACTGTTTTAATACTTTTATAATAAAAATAATAACAATACACTTCTAAATGTAAAATTTATTTTAATTAATTTTGATTCAAAACTATTTCATATAAAAATATAATTTAAATAAATACTATTTTAATACCTTTATAATAATACTAAACTTAGCTGAAATGTATTTCAATTAATTTGAAAACAAAATTATTTAACATAAAAATGAAATTTAAATAATGATTTAAATAAAATACTATTTAATACTTTTATAATAATAGTAATAATAAAAAATAGAATTATATAAAATGCAGTCCAAAATTGTTATATTAAATATTATTCAAATAAAAAACATTTTTAAATAATTCTATAATAATATCAATTCTACTACTAATAATAATACACTTATCTAAAATGTATTTTTTTTTACTGATTTAATACAAAATTATTTAATATGAAAATATAATTTAAATCCTAATTTAAATAAAAAAAAGGTTAAATAAATATAATAAAAAATTATAATAATAATAATTCCCCATTATTTCCGTAAACAATTTTCAATCATTTTCCAGGTAATTTTATTCAGCTGTACGCTATTTGCAGTTACCAAGCAATGTAACAATTGTTTTTAAAAATATCCAAATAATTATTATTTGCCTTAATACCATGAATACATTTGCCAACAGATTTTACTATGAGTTTTATACGTGCTATATTTAGAATGGTATGAACTAGATCTTCTAGAAAGAAAGGAGGTCAATGTAACGATCCACAAACATTGCAACATTTCCCCCAAAAACATTCCCAAATACTAATGACATTTTTCTATGAAGAATCAAATGAGTTTAAAAAGTCTGTGTGAAGCCACACATTCAACCGTGTCGCAACAAGAAACCCAGTTGTTTGCCTGCCAAATGCAGCTCTTTATTTATAATCCTCACAATTTTCCTGTTATTGCATTCCTGATTCAATTGTTGTGGCGAGACGAGAGCGTTTTTTCCTGACAAACCAAAGAAGGGCAGAGGTCGTGTATCACAACCCCAAACAAAACAAACAGAGGAAGAAGAACATCTGCCGAAGAAGCAGGACAGAGGCCAAATGCATCCACAGCTGGCACGACATACCGAGTGTGTTTGAGCCTCGTTTCATGCCTGGGTGAATCTCACACAAACGTAGAAATAAAATAAAAAAAAAAAAAACAAACGAAAATAAAATTCTGTATAATGAAATTGATTAAAAAAGATGATTAAAGAAACTGAAATGAATCATTTGTTTAGGACCATTAAGAATTTTTGCACTGTGACATTATTTCCGTATACCCCCAGCTGATCATTACTGTGATGTCATTTTAATTTCAAGCTTTTATTTTTCACAATATTGTAATTCTTACCAGGATGAATGTGCTTACATGTCATGAAAATAATAAAAACAATGCTAAACATGTTAGGTCGTAAAATAAAATAAAATAAAATAAAATAAAATAATAAAATAAAATAAAATAAAATAAAATAAAATAAAATAAAATAAAATAAAATAAAATAAAATAAAATAATAAAATAAAATAAAATAAAATAAATTAAAAAATATTTTAGGAACACTAAAAATACTTGCATTGTGAAATTATCTTCATTATAAATAAGAACTTTCTCACTCCCAGCCGCTCGTTCCTGTAATTTCATTTTAATGAGTATTTTTTATTTGAATAATTCTCAGCATTGTAATTTTTACTGAATGAATGTGAATGTGCTTGATGAATGTGCTTAATTACTATGAAAATAAAGCAAAATAATGAAAACAACGCTAAACATGTTATGTCCTTTTTTTCAAATCAAATCAAAAAAATTTTGTACAATGAAAATAATTTTTTATTTAAAAATTATATACTTTTTTTAGGACCATTAAGAATTTTTGTTCCGTAAATATTATTTTTGATTATAATTAAACAAATCGTCTCTCCCAGATACACATTACTAAAATGTAATTTTACTTTAGAGCTTTTATTTTTGAATAATTCTCAAAAGCGACAAGCAATACTATATTTTTTACCATGGTGAAATGTGGTTAAATTTAAGATAATGAAAACAATGTAAAACATGTTAGGTCCTGAAATATGTCTCATTTTCTTCATTCAAAACATTTCTTGTTTATATATTTTAATTATTTGTTATTTCTTTCTTCTGATCTGAGGGTTACTGTAAATATGACCAGACCTGGATTGTGTGATTTCGGCTCATAACACTCTTGTCTGATGTTCTGAAGCTCATGCGGTGAGTGTATATGAATGTCTGCATTATAGACAATTAGAAACACACTTGAACAGCATGTGCAGAACTGATGATTGATTATTCCATAGGCGACAGAACAGCTATGAAAGCAAATCTTACATCGAAACATCATCTCGTCACGTCATGCTTCATACACACTCCTATACATTCACAGAAAAGGGCTGACTGTGTTTCCAAATGTTTCCCTCTAAACTCTTACTGGATGACAACTATTTGATTTATCTGCATCTGTAAGAACATCTGAGACAAAGATACTTGAATGCAACTTAACTGAGAGATTCATTAAACCTTGTGAACTGTTAAAGATCAAACTTCACTTTTCCTCTGGGTTCAGATACACATGCAAATCACATTTATAAACCCAGTCCAAACCACAACATTTCAAAATGCATGTTTTTCCTGGATCGGAAAAAACTACATATTTCAACACAGTCAGCAAGAAAAACAGATATCTTCTGTTCCTTCCTCTGCTTGAACATCTGATTTGAATGTATTCTGCATAATGAAAATGCATTTTAGTTAAATACACTTTTTAAAAAAATTTTCGCATCGTGATATTAAAAAAAAAGAATAATAATACAATAAAATAAAATGCATAATGAAAATTACAAAATACACTGAATGATAAATAAATGTTTTAATTAATTTTAGGACCATAAGGATTTTGTGTATTGTGAATAAAATAAATTAAATAAAAAAAAATTAAAAAAATGTTTTCATTAAATTTAGGACAATTAGGAATTTTTGCATTGCGATATAAAATCAAAAGCATTTTAATTAAATACACTTTTTAAATAATTATTTCAGGACCACTAACATTTTTTGCATTGTGATAAAAAAAAAAATAATAAAATAAAATAAAATAAAATGTATAATGAAAATTACAAAATACACTGAATGATAAATAAATGTTTTAATTAATTTTAGGACCATAAAGATTTGCTGCATTGTGAATAAAATAAAATAAAATAAAATAAAATAAAATAAAATAAAATAAAATCAAATAAAATAAAATAAAATAAAATAAAATAAAATAAAATAAAATAAAATAAAATAAAATAAAATAAAACATAAAATAAAATAAAATAAACACAATAAAATAAAATAAAATAAAATAGATAAGATAAGATAAGATAAGATGAGATAAGATAAGATAACATAAGATAAAATAAAATAAAATAAAAAAATGTCATTATTTTTTAGCACAATTAAGAATTTTTGCATTGCGATATAAAATCAAATCAAAATATTTTTATAATCAAAATGCATTTTAATTAAATAATTTAAAAAAATTATTTGCATTATATTTGTGATAATTAAGCACATTTTTGTGCCAGTAGCAATTCCTCTACTTGAACGTCTGATCTGAAGATCTGAGCATCTTCATTCATTCAGCGTAGAGTCAAAGTGTCTAAAGATGGAGACATCATAAAGATCTGCACTTTCTCTTTCAGATGACCTGGTTATGACCTGTTTCTGACTTTACAAGCTCTCTCCTCCATTTGGTCTCACGTGCCGCTGAACTATGGCTGCATTGTGAACGATAACATCGCAATCAATGACAGCGAATGCTACATATTAGCCGGGCCTGCGGATCCTCCCAGAGGACTGTGGGTAGGGCAAACAATGGCGGCAGTGTTCCTCCCCTCGGCCCGGCAGCAACCGCGGGGAGGGCTGCAGGAATGCAGCAGCATCTGGACTTCGTGTTGGGTAAACACTGAGCAGAGCGGCTAAATCAAATCAATGGACGTGTTATAAATTCATCAAACACAGCTCATCTTACATATTCAGCCTGTTTATGCCCTCCTAAAGACCAGCTAGCTTGAATATAAATGGCTATATAATACTGTCCTGCACATTAAAAAAATAAAATAATAATAATAATAACAATAAAATAAATAATGAGTAAATTAGTAAATTAAAATTAATACATTTTAGGACCATTAAGATTTTTGGATTGTGAAATTATTTTCATGATAATTAAGAAGGTTTTCTCTCCCAGGTGCTTATTACTGATCACCGTTTTACTTTTGAGCTTTTATTTTTAAATGATTCTTAATGGCATTTCTCAATATTTACATTTTTACTGAGGTTAATTCTTATAAAAAATAATATAAAATAATGAAAGCAATGCAAACACGTTAGGAAATAAAATAAAAATATTTTATTTTTCAATATTGTTAATGATTCTCAATATTGTAATTTATACTCATACTGTTATAAATACATGGTAGCTTGAATATAAATGGCTACATAATACTAAAATTAATATAATAAAAAATATTTTGTATAATATAAACAAATTTTAATTAAATAAATTAGAGTGATTCATTTTCTTTAGGATGAATGTGCTTAATTGTTGAAAATAATATAAAATAATGAAACAAAAAATTAAATATACATTATTTTAATAGAAGATAAAACCATTTTGCATAAAGAAAATAACTAATTTTAATTAAATAAAATGAATACATTTTACAACATTAATTCTTTTTGCATTTTAATAAAATAAAATATTAAATATATATATTTTTTCAATACTGTTATTTATTTTTGCATTTTGACATTATTTACATAATAATTAAGCAAATTTTTACCCCCATTACTGTGACTGCAATTTTTTAAAAATTTCTCATTTGTCATTTTTACTATTTGCATGTTATAAATTCATCAATCTGCCACTCATCTACCATTTCGATATAAATGGCAGATTAATAGTCTGCTGCTAATAACATCCAGACGCAGATTGAGTGCAAGAGTCCTTGCTATCACTAGCACATGCGTATAAGGTTCATACCAGTATATTTCCATAACGGGAACATTGGAAACACTGTGTAGGTTGAATTCTCCTTTGCAATAACCTGCTAGAAGTATAAGCACCACCATCCTGCTCAAGTTATCAAGGGTTGCTACTGAACAGAAAATGAGTCACTGAGATGTTCTTGACTATCTTTAGTAGTCTGCAGTCTGATGATGATGATGTTCTGCTGACAAACTAAGACTTTTTACACTTTCTGAACTGCAAAACCCACTAACAGACTCAACTAGAGTGATTGCAAGGTCAAAAAGTCCACCGTTAAATCTGTATATTCTGCTCCGATTGATGAGAATAGTAACAGCAGGGCTCGACAATAAGGACTTTGGATACAAAAGTATCCACTAAAACAGTTATGTCTTTACACGTTTGAAAAAAGAAATCGGATGTTTGTCATTATATTGTATCCATGCATTGTCTCTTAAAGTGACGGCGCCTAATTTACCAACTGCTGACGGTGTCCTTAATGTTAATGTAAATAAATAAATAAATACAAATTCACTCACTGCTCTTGATTGAATAACTTTAATCAATATTTTAATTAAATATAAAAAATAAAAAAAATTCAAGTGTTGATCCCTGAATAGAAATGCTTGATTTGTCGAATCAGGCCTGAAGGACCGTGGGTTGTGAGAGTTCAGGGATTGTTGATTTACTGGGGTTTCCTGCATCCTCAAAATCTCTGTCTGCTGACCTCAAAACAAACCACACCCTGTCCTGCAACATGCAGATAGTATTGTCTGTATTTGCAGGCGAGAAAATCTCAACAACCTTTTAAGAACCAAAAGCAAATCTCACATAATCACAAATTTAATGCGTGAATTTGAGGCAATGACGTGCAATACCGTTCAAAAGATATATTTTATAAGAAGTATTTTCTGCTTTTTTTATTTGATCAGAAATGCTGTAAAAATGTGAAATATTATTGCAATTTCAAACAGCTGTTCTCTATGTGAATATCTTTTAAACTGTAATTTATTTCTGTGATGCACAGCTGAATTTTCAGCATCATTACTCCAGTCTTCAGTGTCACATATGCTGATTTGCAACATTTATTATCACTTTTGTTTACTTTAATATGTCCTCCAAGCTGAAATAAAGTATCAGTTTTAACTGTAAACAGTTTTAACTGTTTTAATGCATAATTGAATTAAATTTCAGGAAAAGCGTCCATCTATATTCCTACACAGGTTCATCCAACCCTGAAAGCACACAGAAGTCATTATTATAAGATCTGATTTGGACTCAGGACAGCACTGTCTGAACATGAATGCCAATGAAATGAAAAAGACCAGAGCACAGCATTCTTAACTTCACCTCTATTACTAAATCTCCTGAAAATGATGCTGGCTGTGGGATTCAGAGCTGCATAACATTTCAATACGGAAACACGAGAAGGTCAGATGTGGGGTCAGAGATAGATCAGTGAGATCAGCTTTTCATATGAAACAGCTTCTACTCTGCATCTGATTTTGTGGCGCAGATGATAAAAGACACCCTGATAGGAATGAGAAATGCGGCCTTGGAAGGAGCAAGAAAGGTAGTCAATGGGTGGCTTCCTCTTTCCTGTCTGATTTATCTGCTTCCTGTGGCGTGAGCGTCAGCAGAAAGGAATTCCTAAGACCTTTGTGCTGCGGAGTGGACAGGTCTCTGAGGTCACAGCATCGCGTTGAGATCTGGCCTCAGCATGCGGCTCGAAAATAAACCTAGAATTTCAACACTTCTTCTTAAAAGCGCAACACTGAGTCTGAGCATTTGAACTGAGGGCAAAAATAATAAAGATGTTGAAAGTTTCAAACATTTTAGAGCCTGTTTATGCACGGACTGATGAAAAACACATGCGGCGTAAAACAGGGAACTCATAAAGACAACATTATGATGCATTTTTGGGTGAACAGAATATTGAGCGGGAAATATTGTAGGGCGGGCTTGATTTTATCTTTTGGGTTTTAACATAGGTGAAGAAAACTGGTTTCAGAGAAGGAAGGAATATATAATAAATTTCATTTTTAAATTATATATTTTTAATTGTATTATTTTAACTTTATTTAAAAAATATTAAAATAAATTAACTATAAAAATAAATCAACTATATATATAGAAAGTTATCATAATATATTATTTGATATATATATATATTTATTTATTTATATAAACTAAAAAAATAAATTTTATTTTCTACTCAACTCTAAATTACTTACATTAAATTATTTATTATAATATATACATAAAAACTATATGTATGAAAGAAAAATGTAAATGACATTGTTTTTAATGTCTGTTAATAGAATGAAAATTAAATTATAAAAGATAAATCAACTATGTATATATAAAAATTCATAATATATTGTTTTATATTTTTTTAATAATAAAAAAAACCTGCATAATAAACACATCAATTAAATAAAATACATATACATATACATATATATATATATATATATAAATACATATACATATACATATATATATATATATATATATATATATATATATATATATATATATTATATATAGATATATATCATTATATATATATATATATAGTTGATTAGACATGGAATTTGTTTTTTTTTTATTTTAAGCATATGTTATTTTAATATGATAAGAAAATTATGTAAATAATATGTACCCAGATTCTAGTTGCATCAAAAGTCAATTTGATAAGCAAGTTCACTGATGCATTCACACAGATAAGCACATGGCTCATCATTTCTCACATTTCTGGCATTTAAAAAAGCAGAGCAGGAGGGAAGCGGATGCATGTTTATCATGCCTAATTTTAAGTGATGACATTCCTGTTGTGGCAACCAGGAAAACTCACAGTTCCTCCAGTGCCACAGAGAGACAATGATCAATGCCACGCTTCACCAGGAACATTGTGTCTCATGAGGGAACAGATTCCTGATTTAGCATCCGTGATGCTGCAGTGCCACTCAGTATGAGCTGATGGTCAGAAATCAGCCACTTACAAGGTTACATTAGGGTTAGGATGCCTGTAAAGCTCATTAGGGTTTGGAACAAAATGTGGAATAAGATGGTTATTTGTGAAGTGATCACAGGTGTGAGCATCTGACATGAACTCAAAGTGCCCTGCTGTTTCAGGTTGACTGGTTTAAACCCCACCCTTAGTTTCAAAGTGACATGACAAACAGATATGAGATGTGCACTAGTGCATCACTCCAGATGTCCAGAAGAACAAAACACTCTGAATTCATTTGCATTTGTGCTTATAACTGAGTGCTTTTCTAAACAAAAGTTCAAAAGTGAGGTTTCACAACTACATAGTTTTCAAATAAAGTTTTGTTTTTCATTGTTTTCTGGCTCTATAGAAGTCTTGAGTTGCTATATGATTCTTTGGAGAATGAAAAAAAAAAGCATCAGTGCATGATTTTAAAGGGACACTCCACCCCAAAATGAAAATTTTGTCATTAATCACTTACCCCCAAGTCATTACAAACTTGTAAAAGCTTTGTTCGTCTTCGGAACACAATGTAAGATATTTTGGATGAAAACCGTGAGGCCTGTGACTGTCCCATAGACTAAACCTTAACCCTTAAATTAAAATAAAAACTAAAAAGATAAAAAGAACAGCTAATTCAAAATATGTGTCCCTGGAGCACAAAAGCAGTCTTAAGTCTCTGGGGTATATTTGTAGCAATAGCCAAAAATACATTGTATGGGTCAAAATTATAGATTTTTCTTTTATGCCAAAAATCATTAGGATATTAAGTAAAGATCATGTTCCATGAAGATGTTTTGTAAATTTCCTACTGTAAATATATCAAAACTTAATTTTTGATTAGTAATATGCATTGCTAAAAACTTCATTTGAACAACTTTAAAGGCGATTTTCTCAATATTTTGATGTTTTTGCACCCTCAGATTCCAGATTTTCAAATAGTTGTATCTCGGCCAAATATTGTCAGATCCTAACAAACCATACATCAATGGAAACATTATTCATTCAACTTTCATATGAAATGTTCTTTGTTTTAGGGTGTTACACAATGACTTTTCAGTAAATGTTCACTAGAGACACTAGTGATTCTGGGTGGTTTAACGCCCAGCTGAGTTGCCATCTCAACGCTTCCTTCATTGCTTCAGAGCTCTTGAATCTACTTCCTCTCACGCCGAGGGTGGTGACGGTTACAGCCCTACTGAGAGCTTGACATCAGGGTCGGAGCCTCCAGTCACTCCACGACAGGCCACTGAGTGAATCAAGATCCTCACACAGACCCGATGCTCCCGGGCCATTCAGAACTCTGTCTCGCTTTCGCCGGCCGCATCTCTGCCAACAGCCCAACAGAAGGTCATTGAGAAGAACAGACTGAGAGACAGGCGGCTTGGCAGAAAGACACACGCAGGACAAAAGATCCGCTTCAGCACGCAAGCCTATGAGCAAAACAGCTTACTGCCGAGTGAAAAAAGGTCCAAGATCAGCTGGACGCACCCTTACCATCAGTAAACTATCTGTGGAATAGACGCTGCCAGGATCATGTGTTTAGACTATTGAAGCTCGTCCACAATAGCGCAAGCACAAGTCCAAGAATCTGTCATTTATATTGGCAAATCTCTGGTGTCTAGAGGGTTTGAAGAATGCTCCTGTGAAGCGAGCACTGCATCATAAAGCTTGCCCAAATATTTGCAACTTCTGATTTAATATCAAACCATCAGACCAGAGGAACAAGATGCTACATGTCAGTATGAAACCGAATGCAATCTACACACTGTAAAAAAAAAATGTGTTCTGTTACAAATATCTAAACATTCTTAAGTCAAGACACACTTACTTGAGATGAAAAAGAAGTAATAAAATAGAAAAAATGCATAAAAATTAAGTGGATTTATGCTTAAAACGAGATCAAATATCTGCTAGTGGGGTAAAAAAAATCTACTTAATTTACAGGGAAAAGCAAGATATTTTTTCTGACCACATTGGCAGATATTTTTCTTGTTTAAAGCATAAAGTCACTTAATTTTGACATTTTTTTTAGATTTAAAATTCATATTTCTTCTAAAGTAAAGAGATTTAGATTTTTCTGACTCCACTGGCAAATATTTGTTCTTGTTTTAAGCATAAATAAGACTTTATATTTACTCATTTTGCAAGTATAAATATCTTAATTTAAGGATGCTTACATATTTACTGAGTTAGAAAAGCACTTTTTACCGTGTAAACGTGTCATTTTTGAAGTAGAAAGACTGAAATAATGAGTCGTCGAAACTTTTTACAGTGTGCATGACAAAGTTTAAAGCATTTAAAATGCACAGGGTGGTGACAGCAATACGGTTTATCTCAAACCTACCACATTAAGTTATTTACAGGCCTGAGATGAAGCTGAATCACTCAAATCGGTCATATCACAGATAAAAGTTTGAGTTTTCATCGCTAAACTACTTAAAGGAAGGGCAGGGCGAATCCAAGTTAAAGATTAGCCAAAGGCAAACTCATTTTTTGGATGAAAGCATCTGTTAAATCCATAAATGTAATGTAAACAGACTCTTTAGTTACAAAAGCAGAATTGCATTTCTGCAAGTGCATTTCTGCTGAAGCTCATCTCTCAACATTAATGACCTCAAACTGGGCTGTGATTCATCAACGACTGGTTAGGAACTCATTAAATAGTTGTTTCATACTTATCATATTTGTGCAATCTCATCATGCACATGTGACTTTTCAAATGCATTCTTGGGTTATGAGAAATCATATGTAAAAGCATGAAATGACACTCAAACACAACACCAGAGCTCTGGGGAAACATCTGCACTACAGTGACGGCAAACGAGAGCAATGGCGTAAATGTGTGAAATGCTGAGTGTGCCAAGGGCCAAATGCCTAGCGCACATCTATTGATCGACCAGATCTAAAACACAATTTCTGGGCTGCAGAACCAGCTTGGTTAACGCAATGTAAGCATAAAGTGTTGCACTGTCCATAACAGTCATGCATGGAACAATGCAACTGCTTTGTCCAACTATTTAAGTAATAAGTAACAACAAAGCCTTACTTATGTCAAAAAAAAAAAAAAAACTCTATTGGCTGCACTCATTAGCAATCGCATTTTAAATGCATATGAAGTGGCAGCATTTAGAAACATGCCACTATCACTTACATAGTCAGCAGAACAAAACAACCACTCCCACCTTCCCGGGTATTCCATTGTTGTCCATGATGGCCCATTCAGCGCGAGCTGCCCCCTTATTGACTCCCGGGTGTTTTTGGGGAAGGGAAGCCGAGCGTAAAGGTAGAACGTTTGCATGAGAAGCATGTAAAAAAAAAAAAAAAAAAAAAAGAGAGAGAAACTTTTTGGAGGGAATGTCTAAAATCCATTCCACTAATCCAGTCTGAAACTCCCAATTCCACCAGACACCCCCATTTTTGAGAGTATTATGGAGGAGAGTAAACCACAGCCACTCTGTAGCTGCTTTCATCTACACTCTTAAAAATAATGCCTCCAAATAGGCTTTTCGTAGACCTTTTAGTGAACTGATCTCATAAGAACCATTTTAATTTTTTTTTAAAAAGCACTATTTTCCACTATAAAGAACCTTTTGTGGAATGTTTAAATTCCATAGATAATAAAGGTTGCAAAATAAATTTCAAAGGGTTCCAAAAAGAACAACATTTTTACAACATCTTCAAAATCCTTTTAAATTCTTAAAAGATTTAAAGATTCCATGAACGGTAAAGATTCCAAAAAAATCTAAAGAATCTTTTTCCACTATAAAGAACATTTTGTGAAATGGAAAAACCCATTGGTGTTAAAGCTTGCAAAATAAGTGTTCCAAAGGGAGATTTTTGTAGAAGAACCATTTTTGGTTCCCTAAAGAACCCTTTAAATTCCATGGATGTAAAAGGTTCTTCATGGAACCACTGACGGCTATAAAGCCTTTTTCTTTAAACGTGTATATAACACAAATCGCAGCTGCTGCGCTGTAGGAAATCTCCATCCTAACGGTGCTGTAAACAATGCATCCACATCTCCGGATGCATCTTACCTTGCAGCTGCTTGAAACGCCCCTCGAGCTGGTTGTAGTTGAAGGCCATTTGTGTGGGGAAGCTTGGCTCCTGGTAGAAGCCCTCAGGGCCCCCAGACGCCCACTCCACATCCATGATCCCTGACCGAAAGGGAAACTATTTCCAGATTCCTCACAACCTCCCAGGAAACCGCGGAATGGGAAGGCACAACAGCGGGAAAAAAACTTGTGATGGGAGTTATCCAAAAAGTCAAAGGTTTTCGCCCCAGTCTGATGTTGTCAACCGGTCTGTTTTAGAGGAGACAAGCATGCTGCTGTCTCTCTGATTGTTCGTCTTCCCACTCTGTCCATTCAAAAGCAGCGTCTCCCCCCAACCTCAAGCACACAAACGCCCCTCCTCCTGTCATACAAGGGAGGGGAGACTTCTAGTTCGAGACACGCTCTGAATCTGCAGGAGTCAATGGAAGGATTTCTGCTAGACACCTTTAACGGAGCATGAGAGGAGGGCAGAAGGGTTGTAATTTCATCAGCGGCCCAGCCAGTGTGTTTGCAGATGATGTCACCACCTCATTACAATGAAAGAAGAGGAGGAGACGGGCCAAACCAAGTCTCCGGAGAAGATCGGGGGGTGGAGGTTGAGCAGGAAGTCGGCCCATTTCCATGCATTGTTTCTTAGGTCATGCAGTAGATGCAAAGTTGCATAAGAAACTCGGAACGGCCTTCTTGGAATGTCGGACTAAATGCATCCTGCCTAAAATCACGTTTGCAACCCCTCCAGCTTATTTGTCCTCCCCTCCTCCTCCTGTTTTTTCTTCCCTGCCGTCCATCTGTTTGCAAGGTGAGGAGACGTGCTGCCATGAATGCAGACTTTGAACTACTTCTCAGAGTTGGGCTATTGAATTGCACACCGCTGCAAAACAAATATCTGCTAATTCCCATTCAGGAATCTCACACGGCTGTGTCAGGAGTAGTAAACATGCAGGAGATCCAATTCAAAGTTTGCTGACAGCAAACAGCCCCCTTCTGCTTTTCTTTCCACATCTTAAACAAGATAAAATGCAGGATTATGCAAAGCCTCCCAAAGGTGAATTAAGAGCCACGCTGGATATTTACAGAAGAGTTTAATGAGAGTATAGCGCTGATATGAAACGCTGCATGAAATGCTGTAAATCAAGCAATAAAATGCTGGTTTGTTTTCTGGCAACATTGTTTTTTGCTTACTGCAGCAACAGGTTTATATCCTTTTCTTTCTGTTTTAGAATACTAACATAACATTAATTTAATTTTCATTCATTTTGTTTATGTTTTATTCATTTTTTATTTTTTTTTTATTCAGTTTTACTCTTAGTAATAAAAGTAGACTTGCTAGAACACTAGTTATTTTTTTAAGTTTTTTTAAGTTTTAATTATTTTTTAAGTGTTTCTGTCATTTTTAAATTAGTATTTTTATAAACTTCTGTTTAGCTTTAATTATTTCAGTTTTAGTTATTTATGTGCTTCTGTCATTTTTTAATCATTTTAATTTATTTTTATTTTTTTTAATAATTTTAGTACTACAATCTTATTTTATTTCAAGCAACATTTATCATTTTCATTTAATATTTTTTTTTAAGTTTAAGTTTTTCATCTTATATTTATATTTAATTTTATTTCAGCTTTATTTAAATTACCAAAAACTATTTTTGGTAACACTTTTCAGTAAGGTTCACTACATGAACTAAGAATGAACAATACTTCTACAGCATTTATTAATCTTAGTTCATGTTAATTTCAACATTTACTAATGCATTATTAAAATCAAACAGTGTGCTTGTTAACATTAGTTAATGCACTGTGGATTAACGAACTAATAATAAACGACTGTATTTTCATTAACTCACATTAACAAAGATACTGTAATAAATGTATTGTTCATGTTAGTTAATACATTAACCAAAGGAACCTTATTGTAAAGTGCTACCCTATTTTTTAATAGAATTTTATTTAAAAATAACATAACAAAACCAAAAATAAACAAAATAATATTAATACAAAATTCAAAAATAACTGAAAAATACTGTTCCTGATCACCACCCAGAAACCACCCACTACACCCACCCTAGCAACCACCCAAAAAACCCTAGCAACCACTCAGAACCTAGCGTCCTGTTTTCTTTCTTTTAAGAGCGAAACACACAAGACAGCATCCTCAAGCAACCATGAGATGAGCTATAATGTGACCAAACGTGTCCCATGATCCTGTATTTCCAAACTAAACAGATGTTTAATTATTCCTCAGTGCGTCTAGCGTGAGATTGAGACCTGAAGGTGGTTTGGGTGCTCTGGGCCCGCAGTGAGAGGGATATTTGTGCAGAAACACTGTCAGTGCTGTCATTGTGAAGTCACAAGGCGTCCACGTGTGCTCCGCCGCCCCTGGAGCCATCGGCGCACTTAATTCACCTCTGTCTGCACTTCTGTTCTCTGTCACAAGTGAATCTGAGGTCAATTCATCCCTAGCGCTGTGATAAACGGCCCACAGATTGGGGTTCTCCTCCCCTCACTGCTGCAGAGAGACGAGGGAGGAGACGCTTCCTGGAAGATGTTTAGTCACTCGCTGCAGAGGAGCGCTTAGCCTCTGTAAGACTCAACGTAAGTCACACCTGAGGGAATAATCTGAAGATAAACGCATGAACATATCAGCAAATTACTGGAAATTAGAGCCGTGAAGGAGTAACTATAAATACTCAACAAAATAAAATTAAAATAAAATAAAACAAAACAAATTTAAGAAATTTATATATGATACTTTTTAAGAATAATAAGATAAAAGTATATGTAACACTAGATTTTTACCACTTCTGAAGAAAATGTGATGCTTGCTTGCAATATTCCTACTGATAAATATGTTTTACCGGTATCGAAATAAAGGGATGTTTTTAATAAATGTGTCAAATGTAATAATAATAAAATTATTACAAATATTTGTTATAGAAAAAAGTATATATATGTATATAATTTTTTTTTTCTCAAGTAATTGTGATGTTGAAAAAAGGGGATAATTCATTATTTTTTTTTTTATAATAAATGTATAAAAATATAAGATAAGAGCATGTGTTTGGTGTGTATAGAGAGTAAATAATATATTATTTAAGATTATATTATTACATAAATATATGACGAAATAATGTTAAATAGGTCTTAAAACTTCATTAAACTGTAATTTTTTTACATTTTCTGAAGAAAATTAATAAAGGGGGTAATAAAAAAATGTATATATATATATATATATATATATATATATATATAATATATTATTAAAAATAAAATCATATGAAAAAAATATTTTTTACCGTTTCTTAAGTCTAAATGTGATGCTTTCCTGCAAAAGATGTCTCCATGATGCTAGAGTTGAGGTCATGGCTTACTGGTTCAAGACAAAATCTCTAGATTTGGCTAAAATATCTATGGATTTATGGATAAAATGGTCAAATCATGAATCCTTAGCAAACAGCATTAATCAGAGCTTCTGAAATGATCTAGTCTAGTAAGTCTAGTCTTGTTACTCTATATCAAACCCATAAGAGGACTACCATTACACTGGATCCCAGGCCTTAATCAATACCAGTATTTCTACATGAATACATGCACTACGTGCAAAGACCATGAAGGCCGAGCAGCACAAATGCATTTCAGATGTGTTGTTTTTCACTCATAGAGGGATAAATGTATGTAAGTGTGTGTTTCTGTTGGCGCTGAGACAATCAACCCTTTGGCAAGTCAATGAAGGCACAATTTTCTGCGAAATTTCACATGATGCTTCGCTGTGATCTTAAAAACATATACTTGCACAATCCCACAATTCCAGTGGGAGCCTGTTGTAACGCAACACAACTGCTCTCATTTGACACCGAACTCGAATGTGCTGATTCCAGCAGAGCCAATCCATTTAACAGCCAACAGTTTCTGGATACAGAGTGTTTCTAAGTATGACAATGATCTAATGCGTTCATAAAGCTTTAAGTGGGGTGATTTCACAGACATCTGGCCGACAAACTCAGCAAAGGAAGGAAAGAGGAAGGACAGGGGGTCTGTGGGTGTTTCTTTTGTATTATGAGATGAACAGCCATACAAACACGCAAACCAGGACATTCCACAACTCAGACTTCATCCTACAATTACATTAGATGAAACGCTCTCTGCTGCTCTGGGAAATACAGATATTTCGCTCAGTATATGAGCCATCAGGCTGGTGGCAAAAAGGCAATGTGATCTCCAAAATAAATAAAAAATTGCAATAAGAAAAGAAAAACTGAACTCAAAAGTCGCAGTATGAACTCAAACTTTACTCATCAAACGATCTCCATGTTTAAGGAATTTTAGTAGAAACATCTGAAACCTAAATAAAATACAAGTGAGACGACAATCATAATTAATGTGTAAGGATGAGCGGGATATTACAGCGTGGCTGAAGTGAGTTTTGCTCGATGGAGCAGCAGTCACTCGAGCAGAGCGACAACCAGCTCATTTATTTTTCACAACACATGTCAATAATTTAGATGCTCGCGTTTCATTGGTGGAACAATACTACACAAAACCACAAACCAATACTAGAAAAAACCCTGAGCTAGTCAAACGAACTAGGCAACCGAAGGGCCTTAATTAATTATTCATGATGACCGCATTAATTCTGTTCCTGAAGTCCAATATGTTATACAATAAAGATCCACATTCTTCTTATATCTATCTACGCAGCTAACATCTACTCAACTCTCCATCTACCCAACTATCCATCCAACTATCTACCCAACTATCCATCTACTAAAATATCTACCTGTCTATATACACAAATATCTACCTACCCAACTATCCAACTACCAAACTATCTACCTACACAAATAACTACCTAACTATCCAACTATTTATCTTGCAACTATCCATCTGCCTAACTACACATCTAACTATCTACCCATCTATCTACTCTTCTACCAAACTATCTACCCAACTATCCATCTACCAAACTATCTACCCAACTATCCATCTATTCAACCTTGTATCTGCCCAACTACCCACCCAACTATCTACCCATCTACCCAACTATCCATCTACCAAACTATTTACCCAACTATCATCTATTCAGCCTTGTACCTGCCCAACTACCTACCCATCTACCAACTATCCATCTACCCAACTATACATCTGCCCAACTACACACCTAACTATCTACCCATCTACCCAACTATATACCCAACTATCCATCTACCAAACTATTTACCCAATTATCCATCTATTCAACCTTGTATCTGCCCAACTACACACCCAACTATCTACCCATCTACCCAACTATATACCCAACTATCCATCTACCAAACTATTTACCCAACTATCATCTATTCAGCCTTGTACCTGCCCAACTACCTACCCAACTATATACCCAACTATCCATCTACCAAACTATCTACCCAATTATCCATCTATTAAACCTTGTATCTGCCGAACTATCCACACATCTATCTACCCTTCTATCCAACTATCTACCCAACTATCCATCTACCAAACTATCTACCCAACTATCCATCTATTCAACCTTGTATCTGCCCAACTACACACCCAACTATCTACCCATCTACCCAACTATATACCCAACTATCCTTCTACCAAACTATCTACCCAACTATCCATCTATTAAACCTTGTATCTGCCGAACTATCCACACATCTATCTACCCTTCTATCCAACTATCTACCCAACTATCCATCTACCAAACTATCTACCCAACTATCCATCTATTCAACCTTGTATCTGCCCAACTACCCACCCAACTATCTATCCATCTACCCAACTATCCATCTACCAAACTATCTACCCAACTATCCATCTATTCAACCTTGTATCTGCCCAACTACCCACCCAACTATCTACCCATCTACCCAACTATATACCCAACTATCCATCTACAAACTATTTACCCCAACTATCATCTATTCAGCCTTGTACCTGCCCAACTACCTACCCATCTACCAACTATCCATCTACCCAACTCTATACATCTGCCCAACTACACACCTAACTATCTACCCATCTACCCAACTATATACCAAAAAACCAACCAACCAAAATTATCCATCTATTCAACCTTGTTTCTGTTGTGTTCTGCCCAACTACACACCTAACTATCTACCCATCTACCCAACTATATACCCAACTATCCATCTACCAAACTATTTACCCAACTATATACCCAACTATCCATCTACCAAACTATCTACCCAATTATCCATCTATTCAACCTTGTATCTGCCCAACTACCCACCCAACTATCTACCCATCTACCCAACTATATACCCAACTATCCATCTACCAAACTATTTACCCAACTATCATCTATTCAGCCTTGTACCTGCCCAACTACCTATCCATCTACCCAACTATCCATCTACCAAACTATCTACCTATCTACCATCTATCTACCTACACAAATATCTACTAATAACTATCTACCCAACTATCCATCTGCCCAAGTACCCACCCATTTATCTATCTACCCAACTATCCATCCAACTATTTACCTAACTATCTATCGACCCAACTATTCATCTGCCAAATTATCGACGTATCTGCCCATTTATCTATCCACCTATCCATCTACCCAACTACCTACCCATTTGTCTGTCTATCTATCTATTTATCTATCTGTCCGTTTATGACTAAAGCAGATGTCTGCACAGGTCATTGAGTTGACAAAAACCTCTGCAAAAAGCAACGGAATGAAACAAAGTGTCAGAATCAATCTGCGATAACTCCCACACATGCTCGTGTTTGGAGTAAAGAGACTAGATTTCTTCTCCTAACACAATTAAATGGGTGGTTTTGCCTCAATCTGGCGCCCCTGGACCGTGGGCTGTCGGGGAGGGCTGTACGTCGGAGCGCGGGCCCCTCTCATGCTCGAGCACATGGTCCACATTAGTGTGGTATGCCGACTGCTGCTGGGGGGATTCCTGACTTATCAGACCTCTGGGAGTGAACCAAGCCGGTGTGATATCTGACTTCCCATCTGAGACCATGACAGTCTGATGAGACAGCATAGAGCAGAGCGAGAGCAAACACAACTCTGGTTCTATTCTATTAATATGTAAATAAAGATTTTTTACACCTTCTGAGGAAAATATAAGTTTTGCTATCCAATAAAAATAATGCTGCAGTGGGTACCGGGCCAAGTCAAAAGCAAAATAAAAATCATACTAAAAATTTGTGAAAAATAATGCTTGCCAAACTATTTAAGAAAATAAACCACATCTAAATACTTCTTCCTAAAACTCTTGATCTCAAATCAGTGTAGTGTGTAATTTCTTTCTCTAGTGGCAATAAGTGATGCACTGAAATTTCAGCAACAGAAAATACTGGACCAAAACAGCTAAATGAAAAACCAAAATCACTGACCAAAACAGTGATATTTAATTAGCACTTCTTTGATAGCAGGTTTTGATTAAGTCAATGTCTGTTTACACAGATATGCTATGACAGGTAAACATTTCAGCAGTGTGGACGCACTTCACCATTTCCAAAAATAAAAATTTGTTTGTCTGAAATATTGAGATGCAGCTCCTTTCCGAAGAACTTTACTACGCCTAATTTAATTAAGATAAGAATACAACACGTTAAACAGCATAAAGAGTTATCCAGTTGCCCAACTTGAATCAAGAAATCTTTGTTTTCAGTTTCCATTTTTAACTAAATGACGACTTTAGTTTTGGTGTTTTAGTAAATAATTGTTTTCGGTGCAACACAGGGTTATTAACAATATATATATATTTTTTTTGTTAATTAAGCTAAAATAAAATAAAATATAAATATTAGATGAAATACTTAAACTAAACAAAGAAATAGAAATAATCTAAGTAATAAGTTTGAGTTGAAGTACTAAAATTACTAAATGGAAATAAAAACTAAAACTCAGATGTAACGAACATTGAATATAAAATAAAATACATTTAATAAACAATAATTAAAATTAAATTCACTAAAATTAACTAGAATTAAAATGAAAATATAAAAGATAAAACCTAATTCAAAATATCAATCGAAATTATAATAGTGTATAAATAATACTAAAATGACCCGGTGCAACAATAGTGTCAGTAAACAGAATTCACTCCTATTGGTTGAAGGAGCAGATAGCCCCGCCCCCAAACTCATGCCATTGGTTGAGTTAATGCTGCCTGCTTCAGGCTTGTTCAAACTATTAGATTAATGTTTTGAAATCAACACAGAGTCAAAGTGTTCCACTCTTCAGGAAATCAGCCTATTTTAGTAACTCTTAGTGTGACTGCATATTAAATGGACAGAATTTTATGTGAATAATCACACACTTCACCTTACACTTGTTTTGTGTCTCTTTCTTGAGCACTATTCCTGCTTCCATGAGAGAGCGAAGGCGGTGTATGCTCTGCTGCCCAGGAATGCAGGAAAACACAATCACGTGAAACGTAGGATGCTTACTGGAATGCAGGGGGCTTTGTACCACTCCAGAAACGGTTTGTGGTTTTTGGCAACAAGAGAGAGAGGAAAAGATTTTATATTTTTACATGTTGTTTTATGTTCCATCGTCCTCAGTCCTGAAGTATCGTCATCATTCCAGACAGACAACAGACATGCCTCCTCCATCAAAAAAACCATTCTTAAAAACTCCCACCCACACCAAGAGAATAACAGCCCAGCACACATTAATGCTCGGCTCATAAACAACATCACACCTCTGTAAACACAGCCACTCAAACGCATGAGAACATGATGGAAAACAGAAGATTAAAATACACTAAATTTAACAAAAGATACAACAAAGACATTTATAATGTTACAAAACCTGAGGAAGTCAAAATTAAAGAAATTAATACTTTTAATTTACATTAAATTGATCAAAAGTGACAGTAAAGACATTTATAATGTTGCAAAAGATTTCTATTTCAAATAAATGCTGTTCTTTTCCTTTCTATTAAACAAAGGATCATGTTTCCTCAAAAATAGAAATGTTTCCTGAGCTGCAAATCAGCATATTAGAATGATTTATAAAGATAATAATAAACCTAAAAATACAACTAATAACACAGAAAATAAAATACATTATAACAAAAATAAATTACATATTAAAATCATAGGCGTACCTATACCAATTAATGAAGAAATTAAATTAATAAAAAAATTTGATATATCAACATCAATTATTAGAGTATGCAACAAAACTCATATCATAATCTCAAATTACCACATTTTAAAAAATAAAAAAGCAAACAAAACATAATAAAAGGTTCAAAAAAAATTATCACATTTTAAAAAATTAAAAAGCAAATTAAAGATTATTAAGACTATATTTATATATTTATATTTTAATCTTTTTTTATTCTTTTATTTTGGAATTAAAATAATAAAAGGTTCACAATAAAACCAGTGAAGTACATAAAATAAAATAAAATAAAATAAAATAAAATAAAATAAAATAAAATAAACAGACCAATGGAAATTATAGTCATTTGGGTCCAGTTGAAATGCCTCAAAAACACACCCTTAAAATGCATCATATGCATTATTATTCATCAAATGCTCCATCAGAAGATTCTCTAGTGTGCAACCACACTACTAAAGGTGCTTTTAGTTCATCACAGGTATGTTGTGAAACATTTAAGAAACCCTTCCCACATCAGCATCTACAGGAAATGCATAAAAGATCATCCATCTCCATACTGATTTTATATAACGTGTTCCGTTTCCTGTACGAGGCACGAGGGCCTCTGTGGACTCGAGGGCTTCGCTGTGAATCTGAAATGGTGTGGGAGCTTCAGAAGGAGCAGAGAAAGTGTGAACTTACGCCCACTTTCTTTCTGCTCTCCCACACACGAAATCACTGCATGTCATGTGCGAGTGGGTGGCACATTATCAAGCACTAGTTACAGCTATTCAAAGCCAAAAACACAGAATAGCTGAGGACAGCAAGGAACAAAAACACTTCTGCTGATAATAATTACCTCTCTTTGTTTATAACTACAGCTTTCAAGCTCCAACAAAGGTCATGTTTGTCTATTAAAACCTGATATGTATTTCATAACATCATCACAGATGGACTTGGTGATTTCGACTCACCCGCCAGAGCCTTGATGCGCGAGCGCTCGAACAATCGGGCCGAGCTGTTCTCATTGTCCCATTCATCTTCCCAGCGGTTGTTGACACTTTCCTGATATTGCTGCTGGATGTCCATGTGTTCGTATTCTGCGGCTACTGTCGTCATCCTGACCTCTGACCTTTCGCCTTTTCACCGTTCACACTTCCTCATGAGGCGGCTTCCTCTGAAGCCCTGCTGAAAGAGACAGAAGGGTCAAAGGTCATAATGGTTAGGGAGCAATACAGTTCATGTACGAACCTATAAAATTATTAGATACATAACAGAAATGCCAACATAATCCTACGATGAATCTTTATGAATTTTTAGATACTTTCTGCACTGATTTTGGGAGATAATCTGCTGGAATTTTATATATATATTAGGGCTGTCAAATGATTAATCACGATTAATCACATCCAAAATAAAAGTTTTGTTTACATAATATATGTGTGTATACTGTGTATATTTATTATGTATATATAAATACACACACATGCATGTATATATTTAAGAAGAATATGTTATGTTTATATATTAAATATATTTATATATAAAATAAAAAATAATAATAAAAATAAAATTTTTCAAAATATAAAACTATATAAACAAAACTATTATTTTGGATGTGATTAATCGTGATTAATCATTTGACAGCCCTAATATATATACATATATTATGTAAACAAAACTTTTATTTTGGATGTGATTAAACTAAACAAATCACATCACAAACATAAAAAAAAATATAAACGTATACATAATTTTATAATATATATATAATTTTTGAATCAATGCACTGACATCTACAGAAAAGTGCAATGATTAAAATATTAAAATATGATAATTGTTGCATCCTTTTATCTTCTATATATATATATATATATATGAAAACAATTATATCATTCTCATATAACATTCTCATTTTCAGCCACGATAAAAAAAGACAAAAATTGTTAACAATTTAAATGTTTTTGTTATTATGAATCTTTTTTCTTTTATTATTGTTTTAATTTTATAATTATTATTATTATTATTATTATTATTATCATTATTATTATTCTGATAAAGTCCACAACGAGACCAGGAAAGTGTCTCATGGACATAAATATAAGCATTGAATAAAGATGACTTTAGTAATATAAAAAAATAATAATAATGTATAATAATAATAATAACAAAATAAAAATTATGATTAAAAATAAATATGAGATTTAGCACTGCACATATTTGGGAAAACAACTGTATTTTTCGGTTCTGTGTTTTCTCCCCATTATCAGTGACTCAGAAACACACTGGTGATCTGGTAATGAGCGCCTAAATGAGTCGCTCTGTTCGCTCTGCACTGCTGACATTTGCAAAGAGACAGCACTTATTTCCCATCAACCCATCCTCCTTCTCCAGCATCAGAGAGCTGCTTCAATATTCATTCATCCATCAAGAAGACAATCTCATGTCTGCTTTATCTCTGTGTTTTAAGCACTTACTGCCACCTGTTGGACGACCTCAGAGCTGCCCCCGTAAGGTCATACCCTGATCCACAGACAAGCACAATCATGTGGTGTTCCTCAGCCCTGAGATAATTGATAGTCGTGACAGGTCGCTCAGGCTACTGGCAGAACTACAATAACGTAAGTTTCCCCGCCAAGAGTTCGTCCCAGCCGTTTCGCCGCATTCAGTGCTGCACTCCTAATCGAAAGCAGCAGTCTGTTCTCAAATGCATGAGTGCATCTCAGCATGATCACATCAGCTAATACTTTCTTTCACATGTGCTAAAGGACCAGCAGGTTATTATGCATAAAAATACCCATGCAAAATTAAAATGCATTGCTTATCAGTGTGAAAACATGGGCCGGCGTTCCTGCACGCAACGGTGATCTTTCTCATTGCTGCAGTAAGGATTCGGTTTTACAAAATCAAGCATGCTTTTGCTTTTTTTAAAATATTTCTGTATAGCATAAGTGTATTGTTTATTTCAGTTTTAGTAGTTTTAGTATGTGCTTTTGTCATTTGCATAAGTTTTTGGATATATATATATATATATATATTACTATATATATATATATATAGTATATATATATATATATATATATATATATATATATATATATATATATGATTATTAAGACTTATTATTATTTAACTTTGGAATTGCGTGCTCCGATAAAAGGTTCGCAATAAGACCAGGAAAGTGTATCATGAAAGCAAAAATAAATATTGACAAAAGTATAAAATAAAATAAAATAAAATAAAATAAAAATAAAATAAAAAAAAAAAAAAACAAAAAAAAAAACAAAATAATAAATAAAATAAAATAAATTAAAAAAAAACAAAAAAAAAAAAAATAAAAAAAAAAAAAAAAAAAAAAAAAAAATATAAAATATATATTTTTAAATCAAATAGTTTTTTATTAGTTATTGATAAAAATAAAAATAAACTTTTCTTTATAGCTTTATTGTTTTTTTTATATTAGCTTTAGTTTTAGTACTTCAACATTAGACAAGGCAAAACATCTAAAGTTTTTTACGTTTAAGTCAAGGAGTCATTTACAATTTATTTTATTTCTGCTGTATTTCAGTTATTTTTAATAATGTTTGTAATGTAATAATGATTGTTTTAGTTAACAATAACAACAGTGATTAGTTTAGGCATGATAAAATGGTAATACCATGTTTTTTTTTTAAAATACCATGGTACTTTGGGTTAAATATTAATGATGTATGAATACTGTGTGCACGATTCGCTCTAAAAGATCCGCAGGTTATGATACACAAAAACACACATGCAAAACTAAAATGTAGAGCCTTTCGGTGTGAAAACGAGGGGCGGCGTTTATCTTTCTAATTGCTACCATAAGACTTCGGTTGTAGAAAATCAAGCATGCGGTTAAGTTCCTGTGAGATGTTTTTCTTCAAATACCTCCCACATAACAGTCTGTGAGCCGTGCAGGAGCGACGCAGTGCTAAAACCTCACGGTACGAGTGTTTCTCAACCAAAGGCAGAGTTTCCAGGGCATTTTCATCATGAGAGTAACAGCCGTGTCCCAGAAACTGCTAGTGGTGGTCTGCTATATATAACTGCGCCGCTGGGACGGACTTTTTTAACATCTGAAGAGCTGAGAGATTGGGGTTCGGAGTAACCAAGTCAATTAAGATGACACAGAAAGCAAGGACAAAGAGATCACTGGATTCTAAACAATGTGTGTCCCACTGGACATACCAATAGTTTGTGGTTTAATGATGGCGATGGACATTTTTCAAAAATACTGTATTCGAATATTTAGACTCATAAAAAACAAAATATTTAAATATTAGTTCCATCTTATTACCTTCCTCTCTAACTGTACGTGTTTGCACAGCAGAAAAAACCCACGCAACCTGTCTCTGCAACTTTTTACTGATATGAAAGGTTCATCTTGCAAGAAAAAAATAAATTAAAAAGTGGAATTTACATAAAGATATAGCATGAAAAAACATACGATGAAAGAACTTTACTATATCGTTAAAATATCATATGAACACAATTATTAAACAGAATTTCCATGTATTTCCATGTGCATCTATATGATGCTGTACCAAAGTTAAACCACAAATAAATACAATTTAAATACATTAATCATTCAGTAACATGGTATATATCAAAATAAGAATATTATTACACAATTTTAGTATTATTTATATGCCATTAATTTTGAAGTAGATTAATTTATATGCCATTAATATTTTTGAATTAGCTTTTATTTTTATATTTTTACTTTTAAAATATTAAATATTTTTTTTTTACAAAATTTAAAAAAATATTTCTGTACAGCATTTGTATTTATTTAGGATTTTTCTCATATTTCTGTATAGCTTAATTTTTTTTATTTCAGTTTTAGTAGTTTTAGTATGTGTTTTTTAAGTCAGCTAATATTTATATTTTATTTCTGATTTATTTCAATTACTGAAAACTATTATGTTAACAATAGCACTGATTTGTTTTAAACATAAGACTATAATACTTTTATTTATTTATTTTTTAAATACCATGGTACTTTTGGTTAAATACTAATGATATATGTAAAACCTTACAACCCCAACTAAACCAATGTACCACACCAAAGTTCTAAGGGAGTTACGTGACTCAAGGTCGAGGATCTGAGCATGATATTGTCTGAAAGCTGATCCGGCTGACAGCTAAGACCAGGCTTTATGAGTGAGCTAACGCTAGCACACGTTTATGTGAGTGTCAGCATCGTGTGTGTTTGTTTCTCCCCATACTGCTGAGGTCAAAGCTAGCGCTAGCATGTACGCAGAGCCGTGCTAGTCCTGTCTGCAGAGCTTTTTATAGCAGCGGCGCTGGCACACACCCAGAGGCTGCTGGGACAAACTGCATTAAAGCACACCAGAGATGGGCTGAGAGAGAGAGAGAGAGAGAGAGAGAGAGAGAGAGAGAGAGAGATCAGATCTGGGCCAAACCCATACAGGTAGTATTTCAGATCATCTAAAAAGTATGTGCTAATCAGGGTCAGTAATTTTTTTAAATTAAGGGTCAATCTTTTTAAGGGTCATTTTTATAAATACCTCATTACAATGTGTTGGTTTTATCTCTAACACTTAAATTTAAGCAGATACTTCAATTATGCAAAACTGGAGAGATGCTGAGCCTCGCGATGTGTACGCGCCGCCATCTTGGTCACATTTAGGACAGGTTTCAACACAAGGACTGGAGTATGTTTGCTTTCTGCCTGTGGCTCTCACACAGACATTGATATCTATACGTCCTCTGTACTGGATTACTTCAACACCACCACTGACAGTGTTACAACAGAAAAACAGATCACAACATACCCTAATCAGAAGCCATGGATGAACATCGAGGTGTGACTCCTGCTGAAAGCCCAAAACACTGCCTTCAGATCAGATGACGCTCAGGCCTACAGCAAATCCAGAGCTGAACTGAAAAGGGGCATCAAAAAGGCCAAGAACTGCTACAAGCTGAAGGTAGAAGAGCACTTTTCAAACTCTGACCCCCGACGCATGTGGGACGTCTCCTTCCTTAATGAGCTAAATGACTTTTATGCTCGCTTCAACAGCGACAACAAGGAGACGGCCACCAAGATCACACTCTCAGCAGATCACCAACCTCTCAAACTCACCTCCTCAGATGTCCACACTGCATTGACCCGGATCAACGCACGCAAGGCTGCTGGCCCGGACGGCATTCCTGGTTGTGTGTTTTGGGCATGTGCAGAGCAGCTTGCAAGGGTCTTCACAGACATTTTCAACCTGTCCCTCACCCAAGCAAATGTGCCAACATGCTTTAAGTCCACATCCATTGTGCCAGGGCTGAAACACTCATCCCCGATGTGCTTAAATGACTACCGCCCCGTAGCACTCACAGCTATTGTTATGAAGTGCTTTGAGCGACTGGTCCCAGCACACCTCAAGGACTGCCTCCCACCCACACTGGACCCACACCAATTTGCTTACCGTAGCAATAGGAGCACAGAGGATGGAGTATGCACAATGCTACACTCTGCACTCACACACTTGGACAATAACAACACATATGTACGGATGTTGTTTGTTGACTTCAGCTCAGCATTTAACACTGTCATTCCCTCCAAGCTTCCCGCAAAATTTGGAGACTTGGACATTAACACCTCCCTCTGCAACTGGATTATTGACTTTCTGACCAACAGACATGTTAGGTCAGTCTACACCTGCTCCACCACCATCACACTTAACACCGGCGTACCACAGGGCTATGTGCTGAGCCCATTCCTCTACTCCCTCTACACCCATGACTGCAAGCCTGTGCATGGATCCAACTCCATCATTAAGTTTTGCAGATGACACCAAACGGTGTCCCTGGCCTCATCAGTGACAACGATGAGACTGCCTACAGGGAAGAGGTACAGCACCTGGCCTCATGGTGTGCTGACAACAACCTGCTCCAGCAAGACAAAGGAGCTCATTGTGGACTTCAGGAAGAAGAAAGGAAGCATGCATGACCCCATCCACATTAACGAGATGGTTGCTGAACGTGTCTCCAGCTTCAAGTTCCTGGGAACCACCATCACGGAGGACCTGTCCTGGACCACAAACACCTCCAGCCTGGTCAAGAAGGCTCAACAGCGCCTCTTCTTTCTCAGGACACTGAAGAAGAACCAGCTGTCTTCAGCCATCCTGGTGAACTTTTACCGGTGTGGGGCGATCGACCTTGAGCATCCTGACCAGTTGCATCACAGTCTGGTATGGGAACTGCTCAGTTGCTGACCACAAAGCACTGCAAAGGTGGTGAAAACCACCCAATGCATCACAGGGACATCCAGAGAAAACGCTGTCTACGTCGAGATCGCAGCATTCTTAAGGACTCCTCTCACCCTGAACATAGACTGTTTAACCTCCTGCCCTCCGGGAGGCGCTTCAGGAGCCTCCGGACAAGGTCCAGAAGACTCAGGAACAGCTTTTTCCCTTCAGTTGTCTCCTTACTGAACCCTGCCCTCAGTTGAATCTAATATAATCATAACATTATAGACTGTTACCTATCAATTTTTTTCAACATCAACAAAAGTCATCTTTACACTGCAAAGGTGGAAGAGAACCTGCATCTGAGATGGCATTTATGTTTTTTACATGATGATCATGTACATGTATTTACACTTAATTTTTTATCATGTAAATAGCCTATAAATTAGCCTAAAACAGGAACTCCATAGAGAGACTAAAGCTGCAAAATAATGACAAAATCATTAATGTTGATTATAATAGCTCTTTATATTATAATAATGATTATTAATGTCAATTAATAATATTTTTTTGTGGGGAAAAACACATTATATTCTGGCTACAAACAAAACAAGCCATAGCTAAAATCCAGATTTCACATAACGCCAGGTTATTTCAATAGCATGAAAAACAAAACGGTTATTTGATCTGGAAATAAGTTTTATAAAGAAAGTCAGCAAAGAAACAGCAACTCCGGCGTTCTCCGCGGTGACGAATCAAATGCCTCTAATTGGTCGTTGCGTTCACAAGCTCAACAGAAACGCATGTGATTGGTTATAACGCTCATCGCTGCAAACGGTGGGTAAATCAAATGTGACACAACGTAAAGGTTCAGCTTCAGTTAAGATGTTTCCCTTAGAAGCCAGCTTAGTAGGTTTTTATAACATTATCAAGTCATTTTATTCAGTCATAATCATTATCTTGATGATGCACAGCTCTGCTGTTATCATTGCCGTCCTCTCTTCCTCTGAAAAACCATTAAAGTCTATTTCTCCCTCCATTTGTCTCCACAGATTCAATTAGCCGGTAAACAATCAGCATGAGGATCTTATATCAGATTGCTTCGACGTTACACCGCTGAACAATCACAAACTGTGGAGCCAATGAGATCAGATGCCATCATTTTAAAAACGTTATAAAACAATACAGTTTTTGCCTCAGTTTAAAAAGCTGATTGTTTGTAACATGTCACATGGCCTTGTCTGAGCCAGTCATAAACATAAAACAAACATGTTTTCAGGGTGTGGCCTCCCTTACAAAAGTTACCATGCTGCAAACCATAGTCCTCACGAAGGCTATTTGATCAAAAATACAGTAAAAATTATGGAATATTATTACAAATTTAAATAAATGTTTTCTAAGTTAATATATTTTAAAATGTAATTTATTTCTGTGATCAAAGCTGTATTTTCAGCATCATTACTCCAGTCTTCAGTGTCACATGATCTTCAGAAATCATCTGAAATCTAATATACTAATATGTGGATTTGCTGCTCAAGAAACATTTATTATATTTATATTTTTGTGGAAACCATTATCATTTTTTACAATAATTTACACACACACACACACACACACACACACACACACACACACACACACACACACACACACACACACACACACACACACATATAGATTATTTGATAAATAAAAAAGGAACAACATTTATTTTAAACAAAAATATTTATAAATCTTTACTGTCACTTTTGATCTTTTTTATAAATTTGCATCATTGCTCAATAAAAGTAATAATTTCTTTCTTTTTTTAAGTTATTCATTTATTTAATAGGTTATACTAACATATTAAATTAATGCGATTCTCAAATTAACCAACTTTGATTTATTACAGTTTTGTTACTAATACAATTGTATTATTATAATAATTTTTATAATTATTGTTGTATTATAATTAATTATAATATAATTATTACAAATAATGCAATATTAATTATAGATAATTACTTTTATTTATTTCTTTTCTGGTAGAAAAGTAAATTGTTATAATGGTTACAGCTTAAAAACCCATTCAAACATGGCTTCGTGATTTTGTATGATGTGTAGTTTTGTGAGATCTTTAGCATATAATAGCAAGACTTGACATTTTTTCAGGTCAGGTGTATCTCATCTAAGGTCACACACCTTGCACTTGTTTCCTGCCTATTAAAGGAGTTTTGTATACATATTGAGAAAAGTTTTAAAAGCTTTTCAAGAAGCCGGCCCTGAGATTCATATCCCGATCGATCGCCAATGTTAAAACGGAAATGGATGGCATCAGAGAGATCGTGCCGATCAGCATTGAACTCATTAGTTACGGCTCTCTCTGCAGGAAATGAATGCTGGGATACGGATGAACACTGAGGCTCTCACAAATGCCCTCTGTTGTGTTTTCATTATTTTTTTCGCCCCCCTCTCGCTCCCCATGAGGTGGAAATGATGACCGGGACCCCTCTGAGAAACACAGTAAAGCGGCTGTTATGATGGCGTATGAATCCGGAAACTTCAGCTCGGTCCAAAGGGTTTCATGTAAGCGGTTCTCAGGGATAAACGACCCTGCTTAGTGAAGCGAGAGAGATATAGTGAACACAGTCAATAACGGGCCTTCGGTATGACAGCTTTGTGTTTCAGTGACCGACTCGAGCCAAGAATCATGACAGGAGGCGCATAAAAAGCTTGCGCTGAAGGATTTCTCATCTCATCTCATCGGATCGGGATACACTTGGAAAAATCTTGGAAATTCACGCTGGATGTTCGGCAGGAGGCCGACGCACGTGACCTCCAGCAGGGGGCAGCGTCGAATGAAAACAAAGGACTGGCCTCAAACTAATGAATGTATGAGTTTCATGGAGATTTTCAACAGACCGGATCTGCAGGGTGAACTGAAAATAATGTAATAAGGAACTTTAGCTGGTGTGACCCAGATAGCAGCTATAAAAGCACCAGTATCTGATAAACACATCAATGTGGATTTACTATCATGCTAAGATTCAGCACGTGGGTCAGGGTTCGACAAGGTGAAGCTCTCAAAGCAATGTCCAGGTCATATTTATAAGCCATATGAAAAGGGGGGATATTTATATATATTTTTATATATTTTTAGGAACCATAACTAAGGATTGTGACATTATTTTTTATTGAGACTTTTTTTTAAGACTTTTGATTTTTTGGAATTGTTTTGTTTGTATGTTTGTTTGTTTTGTGAATTTATTTTCATTTCAATAAAATAAAATAAACTATTGTATATTATATGCTGTTTTTTTAAAACAATTTTTCATTCCCATTTCATTAAAATAAAATGCATACTTTTGCATATATCTTTTTTATAGTGCCTTGATTATCATAAAATAAAATAAAATAAAATAAAATAAAATAAAATATATTTCTGCATATTTTAGGACCTTAACCTTTGAATGTTTTGGATTGTGATACTGTCATTCCACATAAAATAAAATATAATATTTTTAATAATAAAAATTTAAAAATATTGCGGGGGGTGGATTGCAACAATATTTCCATTCCCATTAATGTTATGTAAATGTAATGTTAATGTAATAAGTCACAGAAAAAAAATTAATAAATCACACTTTCGTATTTGTGTAAAACAGTAATGAAAATAGAGTGCTACAAATACTACCATGATGTATACTTTGTGTACTATGTATAATAAAAAAAAAAAAAGCAATAAACAAAAAATAAAATAAAACTTAATGGGCCTTAATTAAAATAAAATAAAACTTAATGGGCCTTAATGCAAGAATAATGTAAAATATAATTTCCCATTTTCCCATTTTCGGGCAGCACTACGAGCCAGACATGTTTCCTTTGATTTCTGCAGACCATTTCGAAACGCTGACGTGTGAGTCATCATGGCAGCCAGCATCCTTGGAAACCTCAGTGTTTCCAAAGAAGTGAAAGAGCCTCACTGTGTGGAAAGCCATCAAACTCCAGCACAATGCCGCCTTCTCTCATTGTCACATAAAGCTGTCTGGACCATGTTAATGTGTTTCTCTGTATAAAACAGAGCATGAGCATTTCATAACACTAAAAAAGAATGTAAATTCTTCCACAGAATACAACAACCATGCAGAATGTGAAGATTTCAAATCCACATCCATTATTTACTATACAAGAAGGGAAATTCTTTCACAGAATACTTCAACTGTCACAGTAAAAGCCCAATAAATAAACAAAAATTTTTGTTATAATTTAATAGTTTCCACCAACATACCAGATTTACCACAGTGAGATGACTGTAAATGAATCACTCGTTCAAACAGAGTAAGAAGTTTTCTAAATATTTGATCATGCTCGTTCAATACAGAGTTAGAAGTTTAAAAAGTGTTAAATGCAGCTTTTTAAACACTATATAAGAGAAAACATGAGAAAAATATATGTTAGAAAAAGATCCTGTGTTAAGCTTTTTAAACAGTATATAAAAAAAAACAACATAAAAATAAAAACAAATAAAAATATCACATTTTTATAAAATAAAATTATACATACATATATATATATATTTTTTTTTTGGTTTAAGACACTAATTTCATTCCCCAAAATAAAATATATAGATATATATAGATATATATTTTTTTTAAAATATAAAATTTTTTTTTTTTTTTTTTTTTTTTTTGGTTTAAGCCAACTAATTTTCATTCCCCATGTTGATACCTCTCTATTATATATAATACAAATAAAAATGAAAAATATTTTTTTTTTTTTAAAATAAACTGTTTGGGATAAACTAAATTAAAATAACAATAACACTACAAAACCAAATATGGTATTTTGGTAGAAACTATGATTACCATGATACTGCCAAATGGATACAATTGTTATTCTTACAGCTTATTATACAGTTAAAAACATGATAAACTAAGGGAGGAAACAGACAAATATGTATTTTAAAAGACCCCATGTTAATGTAATATGATTTTACATGAATATTGTATTGTATCATTATCAATATAGTATGATATTAGCATGAGCAACAGTAACAGTGATGCTTTCCTCATCGAATGCATGAATAATTATAGTAACTATGGTATTTTGGCAGAAACTGTGGTTACCATAGTGATATACCAAAGTGAACATTCTCATACAGACTGCAGGCCCGTGTGCGTGGGACGGTGCTGAGACCCCTTGGACCGGTGCTGAATCTGCTTACAATGCGTATGCCAAGTAACGCTATATTACGCTCCCGATTAATATATATAAGTTTGACGAATCTTTCAATTTCTACATGAAGATATATTTTTACCATCTGATACAGCCCACCACACCCCACCATATTGTTATAACTCCCTCACACTCCATAATTTATATTGTATTTCCCATTCCAGATATATTACATACACACACATCTCATTATCACACTCATATCTTCCTTTCAAACATTAATTATATCAAAACCACCCCTACCACACACACTATTTACTCACACTATTCACCACACCCTTGAATCTAATACACTCATATCGTCACTTGAATATTACAACCCATATACTATTACCATTTTTATAATCACATCAAATAAATTTATCTATATATCTATAAATACACACATTGTGACACATATTACTATCTTTATATCACACTTTATACACACACAATCAATACTACACATACTCACACTCCAAAGTCACATCACAACACGGCACAAACAAACACAACACAATGGCAAATAAAAATTTCTATACACACATAATATGAATCAGATTTTATATCTTACATATAATATTAAAAAGTACTTACATTGTATAATTACTTCATTCATCATTCAATACTAGAAAATAAGAATATGATATACAATTAATTAAATAAAAGCATCATACTACACCCCCCTTTCTCGCTTAATTTCTTAATATAATCATCTTATATTCATAACTTACTATATGTGCAATCTATGTTACTACAATTTTCAACACAATATTATTACATACATTTGACAACATTATATACTACATAATTATATCACAACAGATTCCGGCTACGTTTAAAAAACCACATAAAAAAAAACACCAACAAATAAAGTAAATATATTCAACTATAAAAAAATAATACATAAAAAATAATTTAGATATAATTTTACACATAATTTTATTATTCATCTATATGCCAATAATATACAATATACTACAATGTACTAATATAATAAGATTAAAATGAAAACAGTATCTCTTTAAATTATAAAATAAAAAATTATAAAAACTAAATAGACATTTAAAAAAATGAAATAGCAAAAATATGACAAAATTACTATAAGATTAAAATGAAAACAGTATCTCAGTGATCATACTGTAGTTAAATCCTAAGGCTATTTTTCTTGATAGATTTAGCTGCGAGTGAATGCGAAGCTCCATCTGGTTCTCTGACCATCACACAAAGAAAAAAAACAAAATATCCAGTGCCACAAATAACATTGCCAAAAACAAAAATATCAAGATGAGACTGAAGAAACTGTACAAGATAATCAACCAGAGCCTGAACAAAACAAACAACCACAAAACAAGCTATCAAGACACCAAAACGTCATGAGATCATATTAATACCAGTGACACTGTACAAGATACTGAAATAGCTCATTCTCAATACCAATTCTGATGCCACAGCAAAAGCTAATTCAGTTAATATAAAATATAATTATTTTACAGAAACAACATCTATCTATCTATCTATCTATCCATCTAATCTAATCTATCTATCTATTCATTGAATGAAAATTTTAGCTATATATTTAATAATTTTATTAATAATTGAATATTAATCATTAGGGGAATGAAAATATTAGAATAAAAAAAAAAGAATTATAATTTTAAATAATAACTTTAAAAACATCAATAAAAAAATGTATCTCTTTAAGAATATATTATTTTTTTAATAATAAAAAATTAATTATTATCTTGCTTTACAGCAATAAAAAAATGTATCTCTTTAAGAATATATTATTTTTTTAATAATAAAAATATAAAATGTAAAAAATAAAATATTAAATATAAAATAAAAAATATATTTAAGTATCACTTTAAAAGTTATTTATTATATAAAATTATTATAGACCAACAGACTTTATTAGTAATATGTACGTTAAAAAACGTCCAATATGAAATTTATATAAAAAAACATAAACGAAAACAGATTCTGGCTTGATGCTTATTTATTTATTGGTGTTTTTTTTATTAAAATTTATTAATTTCTTAAGGTAATTCAAACTGTATCTCTTTTTCAAAAACATTAAAATTGTAATTATTTTTTATATTTTGTTTTAATATTATTATTTTTAATTATCATTTTGTATCACTTTAAAAAAAAAAAAAAGATGGAAAGTCTGGCTTGAAAGTCCGTATTCAAAAATAAGTAAATAAATAAAATAAACCTGTTAAAGTACTATGACTAACCTTGTGTTTAGTTGGCATTAATCCAAAGCTGAACTGTGCATGATTGCACTATGAAGAGCACGAAGCGTCTCACAAGCATTTCTTTAAAGCAGCATTAGTTGGCATTAATCCAAAGCTGAACTGTGCATGATTGCACTATGAAGAGCACGAAGCGTCAGAAACACCAGAGCGGCAGATCAAAGCCATCACCTCAAGAGCCACTGAACACATCTCACACGTGCAAAACTACAATCCATCAGCTGAGCGTGTGACGTCCAAGTGAGGAACACAACACAGATGTTAAAGCTTTCGCCAACTGCAGAGCGTTTTTCGCCAACCTGCAGAAAAATGACCACGATTCAAGTCCTCAGGGTCTGCCAGAAGAGTGTTATGAAGAGGCGTTCCCACACTCATCACACGAGGAGGAAACAGGTATTTATGATGATTTATGAGGCAAAACAAAAGTTAAAGTATTATTCTTGTGAGATAACTCAAACACAGGCATCCATCTGTGGTTAGTAGCTGACACGCTTTTGGGAAAACATCACTAGGCTTTGTGTGTAGAGTTTACATTCAGAGGAAAGTTCATTTTAGTGCTGCTTTAGCATGACGTGACGACATGATTGAGCTGAAATGCAAATCTGAACAGTTTCACATCTAAACACTTTAAACACAAATTGACAAAAAAATAAAGTATTTGCACATTACACACACACATCCACATCAAAAACCAAATCATTTTTTCAAAAAAACAATACACTATAAAATAGATCAAAACAATAAACAACTTCACAATTCACACATACATCATAAAAAAATAATATAATAAGAAATATATTTAAAAGTTACAATTTACACATACATCAGAAAAAAATAATATAATAAGAAATATATTTTTAATAATATATTTCCACAAGAAAACACCCCAAATTGCGCAATTGCTATAAAGCACACGATTATATATATATTATATAATGTATATGATATATATTATATATATATATTTATCGTATAATATTATTGTATATAATATATATATATATATATATATAGTAGATATGATATTATAGATGTATATATATATAGAGGTATATGTATATATAATTATGTAAATATGTATAGATTGTATATATATATATATATATATATGTTAATGATATATATATAAAATATATTAATATTCATCTATATTACAGCAATCAAAAAAAACTATCTAAAAAAAAACAAATAATTATTATTAATAATTATTAATTAATTAAAGAAATATATTAATTAATTACATCAATTAATTAATTATTCTATCAATTAAATAAAAATAATGTTCGTATTATTTTTAATATTATTATTTTTAATACTTTTAATCACTTTTTAATATTATTTAATATAATTTGGTTAAAAAAATAAAAAGTGATAATTTAATATCATCACTTTTTTACTATTATTTAATATAATTATTATTAAGAATTATACATTTTTATCACACAAACAAACCTTTTTATTTATTTATTTATTTATTTATTTATGTTTTTGTGGATATATAATGGTTCATAAAAATGATTAAAATATAAATACTTACAAATTGTAACTCTCTTAAAATATGTAAATATATAAACTATAACAACTTTGTAAGTTTATGTGTATTCTAGAACAACTTTTGTTATAAAGTCAATAAATGAATGAATGAAATATTTATATATATATATGTGTGTGTGTGTGTGTGTGTGTGTGTGTGTGTGTGTGTGTACTAATGTATAAATGGGTTACCATAATATTAAACCAAAGAAGAGTAGAAATACTATATTGACGGCAGCCAGCAAATGAACTGTATGTACGCTAATATTTCCATAATTTTGACGGCAGCCAGGCATTACACATTCATACCGTACACACGCAGAACCCATCACCCATACATAAAAACTTACAAAAAAAATACCAAATAAACAAATAAAACATAAATCAAACAAACAAAAACATCAAATGTGAGCACGAGTCGTGGATAAATTCACTCGCAGCGCAGCCAGAAATCAGTTAACAGACAGCAAACAGACAAACAACCCAAAAGAACTTATTATTAATGTACTCTTTAAAACCTCATTCAAACGCATGCCGCTAGCTTGATATATGACTAACAGATGTGAGGCGTCAGTAGAGAGTGAAGAAATCCCCCCGCACTCCATCCAGGACTTAAGATCAGCTGTGTAACCAACCAGACACAGAGGAAGAGTTTATCAGAACTCTCTCACAAACCAAGTGCCCCCATAATAAAGCTAAGACAACAAAAATCAAAAAAAATGCAGACGTTTGCTGCCATCTCAAGCTTCTCGAGATGTTTCTCCAGAAGAGCTCAACAACGTCTCAAACTGAGCTCAGATTTTCACATCTCAATAAGAACTCAAACATTTCTCACCAAAATCATAAATTAATGAAGACAAATTTAGCATGTTTAAAAATAAGACAATTATTTCCAACACTCTAACATCCCCCAAATCCTCACTTCTGTAAAGAATGAATAAATGAATGAATGAACGGATGGACAGACGCACGGATGAATAAACAAATAAATAAAAGTAAGATAAATATAAAAGAAAGAAAGACAAAATAATAATATTAACAGAAATAATTGAATAAATACATGGAGAAAGAAAGAAAGAAAGAAAGAAAGAAAGAAAGAAAGAAAGAAAGAAAGAAAGAAAGAAAGAAAGAAAATAAAAAATCTAAATAAAGAAATAAAAAAATACAAAATAATAATAAATAATCAAATAAAAGAAAGAAAATAAAAAAATCAACATAAAGAAATAAAAAACAAATAAATAATAATAATAAATAATCAAATAAATGAAAAAAGAAATAAAAATTTTAATAATAATAATAATAATAAAGAAAATAAAAAAATCTAAATAAAGAAATAAAAAATAAATAATAAAATAAAAGAAAGAAAGAAAGAAAGAAAGAAAGAAAGAAGAAATAAATCGATGGAGAAATAAAAAAAAAAAAAAAAACAAAAAAAATAACAATAATAATAAAAAAAATAAAAAAATTAAAATAAAAAAAAAAAAAAAAAAATCTAATAAATAATAAATAATCAAATAAATCGATGGAGAAATATAATTTAAAATAAAGGTAAAAAGTGTAAACAAATCGTGAATAAATAATAATAATCAAATAAATCGATGGGAGAAAGAAAGAAGAAGAAAGAAAGAAAAAGAAGAAAGAGAAGGAAAGAAATGAAAGAAGAAAGAAAGAAAGAACGAAAGATTTTAAAATCTACATAATGTACAACATCCTTGCCATAAGAAAATTATTTTTCCTTCCAATTTAAATACCACTAAAAAAAACTCCTACCACTATAAAAAAAAACATCACCAAACAAATTCAATGAAAAATTATATCTATCTATGTATTTATATGAAAATGATACATTGACATTGATTAATATTTGATTGGATTCTCTTACACTCACACACACACACACACACACACACACACATCTCTCTACACTCACACCACCAGATACCAAACACACACACACACACACACACATACGTCTGTCTTCTGTCAGATCTCTGGAGACACACGCCATCAGCTCTCAATGTCACAGCAGCCGGAGAATGAGCTCCATTATGACATCACTTCCTGAGGCCCATAGACTCTGGAAAGTGTTTGTAAAGAAACGCTCTGCTGGACAAAATGTCTTGCCAGAATAAGAGTTCATTGTGACTTCGATCTAAACCAGAGACCAAAGGTTTCCCGTCAAACCTAAAATAGCTCCATGAATCAAACTCCTGCACTCTGAGATGTTACGGGCGGATCTCACAAAACTCTTCAAGAACATGGTTAGGTAAGATTTTGCAAATAAAATAAATCTATAAATATATTTGCATATATTTTATATTTTGCACATATATTAAAATAAATAAAATTATAAAATTATGTATTTATTTGCATAATTTATTAATTGTATTGAAGTAAATTTATATATTTTTGAAGACATTTAAAAAAAAAAGGATCTACATGAAATTAAGCATATGCAAATTTTTGCCTAATTTCTGAAATGCTATATATATATATATATATATATATATATATATATATATATATATATATATATATAGTATACACACACACACACACACACACCACACACACACACACATACATTTTACTATTATTTTGTTTTTATATTATAAAATATTTACTTTACTTTACTTTTTATTATTAGGTATTTTTTATGCCAAAATTAAAAGAAATAATTTTAATTTTGACATATATCAATAGAAATTGAAAATATAAGAAATTTAAAATCTTAAATATATAGCTATTTGCATAATTTACTAATATATAGATATTATATTAGATTATATATATATATGTATATATATGTTATATATATATATATGTATATATATATGTATATATATATACCTAACATATAGAATATATATAATGTATATATTATATATATATATATATGTATATATGTATATATGATATTATATATATATATATTATAATATTATATTTATGTATATATATATAATATATATAGTATTAAATATATTAGATATTAATATAATATAATTTTACAAAAATATAAGCAAATTTTTTTGCAACAAAATATTTATCTATACTTAAATTATAAAAAATATAAAATAATTATTTATGAAATTATGTAATATATATATATATTATTTCTCAAATGTAATTTATTAAAATTAATATCATTAATATATAATATAAATATTATAAAATATTTTCATGTTTCTTATTTATTTATTTGTTTGCTTGATTTTAGCAATTAGAATTTGGGAGTATTCAAGCTTTATTTCTCTCTTTTGTTTTAGGGGTTAAATCCGAGCCGTGTTCATGTTGTTGACTGGTTTGTGGGATTCTCTGTAAACAGCCTGATGTAAAGTCCAGCTCTGGAATGCGCTGTGATTAGAGTCTCTTCAGGTCTGTGTGAGTGCTCTGACCCTCATTGGTCCGTGTGAGTGTGGGAATATCCTGACTCTCATAGTCAGAGATAAACGAGATACAAGAGACAAGCCACTAACAAACAGACCTACAGCTGCTTCTTCAGGCATGCTGAAGACCTCCACTTAACTTAGTAGACTTTAAAATCAATATATGAGCTCATCCATGAGCCAAAAACACTGACAAAATGAGCTTTTATCAGATCAGCAAGTAAAATATGACACCATTCGGTTTGCAAAAAGCACCTTCCTCCATTGAGGCTTTACATTTTCTATACTATAAGGAAATACAATATAAAACTACATGGAAAAATGTAGTTCTAATAGGAAATATGTCAACTGAGGAAACATTTCAGACAGTGAGCATTTAACAATCTCTAAATCTTTTAAAAGCAGACGGGCCGAATCCCGGCTCACACGGCTCTTGTTAATTTAGCGTTTATAAAACACACACATATTTCCAATCTCACTTTCACTGAGGGTGGAGATCTCCACCTTCACTGGAGCCAACAATTAACAGCAAACGTCTAAACATTTACAGTCAGCGTCACGGTAAAGTGCCAGATGTTTATATGAAGTACTAAATTACTTCCACCCGCTCTCAGCGTTTCATTAAACATCTATAAAAACATGAGTCTGTGTGTTATATTCATATGCTGGTGATACAGCCATTTTTTTGGCCTTTTTAACCATAGTTTGATATTAATCTGACATGAACCGAATTTCAACCCAACAGTTGAAACCATTCCCAATTTATATATTTAAAATATATAAATATATTTATTTAGAAATAAATGAATAAATATTTTATCTAGATATGTGTGTATCTTATTTTATATAAATATAAATTATAAAAATATATTACATTAGAAATAATAATAAAATGATATATCAGCATTATTAATAAAATAAAATATCAAACACTATACATTTTTAATTTATAATATTTTAGATGATGAATTAGGAAAAAAAAATTATTATTTGAAAAAAAAAAAAAAAAACGTTAAATCACTAATCTAACTTAACAAATTTTTATATTATTATAATAAAAATATTTAATTAAAATTAATAATCATAAAATAAATGACCAAACATTATACATTTTATTTCAGATGAATGATGAAAAATATTTTAAATATATTTATTTAAAAATATATTATATATATATATATATATATAAAAAATCAACACCACTAAACTAACAAAAGTTGTATATTGTTTTTGTATTATAGTAAATTCTCAAATATATAATCAAAATAAAAAAAAAAAAACATAAAATATAAAAATAAATAAACAAAAATAATAATCAAAAATAAATGATCAAACATTATTTTTAATCATAAAAAATAAAAATTATAAATTATAATTTTTTGAAAATGTAAAAAAAATATATAAATTTGAAAATGGACACTAATATAAAACATATATAAAAAAAAAAATATAAAAAAAATTGTATAACATTTAGATGAATTATCAAAAATATATACATATATTTGAAAAGAAATATTGCATAAATAACTACACTAATATATAATTTTTGTAAAAAAAAAATTAAAATAATCATAAAATTAAATAGCAAACATTATATATTTTTTCAGTTAATAGAATTTTATATTATAACATTTAAAAAGTATTCTTAAAAGATTAAATATTACTGATATATATATATATATATAAATATATGTGTGTGTGTGTGTGTGTGTGGTACAAATATATAAATATAAATATAAATATATATATATATATATATATATATATATATATATAATATATATATATATATATATATATATATCTATATATATATGGTTGTGTGTGTGTGTACATATATATAAATATAATATATTATATATATATATTAATATATATATATATATATATATATATATATTATCTATAATATATATTATATATATATATATATATACGCATAAATATGACATGTTTCATATGGCTGTCAAATATGTCACATTAAGTTTATTAGTTTATCTTAAAACCGTATAACCCAAATGCATGGAAATTTTACATACAATTCATACAGAAATATTACATGTATAATATGAAATATTTTTGAATGTATTTTCCGACATCTGTAATTTACCATCAGCCATGGAAACGTACAGCACTCTTTAATCAGCAGCTTTTAGAGACGCACGCGCATAAGCACTTCCTGTTTCAGTCATGCACAGGGACTATGGGAAACTCGTGAGATACATGGAGAGCGGCCAGCGAGCGTCCAGAGTTTCAGATGACCTCATGTTCTCCTGGACGCATGCGTTCATTCAGACAGATGTGAAGATACAGTACAGCGGATCTCAAGAGCTTCAGCACGTCGCTAGAGTGTTTCGGTTGCTAGGTCATCCGCTAAATCGCTAGTGTCTCAACAGGATTTTTTTTAACGAAATAAAACACATTCAACGGGTGAACATATTCTGCTGCGAATACTCAGCTGTGAAAATACAAGTGAAAGGACGAGCCACAGAGAGGATGCATAATGAGAAAAAAAAGCAGAATCTGTAATTACAGACTAGCATCGCGACCTGCTCCTTCCGAGAAAAACCAGATGGAAATGTGCTTTAATTTCTTTGCATTCTACAGCGACGACTTCATTAAAAATGAACAAGAACAAGAACAACTAATAGCTGTGTTCATGTTTAACATGGTGTTTCACAAAGATGAGCTTCAGAACCCAAAACAGATAGGAAGGAAGGAAGCAATAATACAATCTTTAATGTTTTTTTATTTTATTTCTTCTATGGAACTTAATAGTGTTTAAAATTCTTTTCTGTTTTTGTTATTTGCTGCTAATAAAAAGGCAAGACTTCACAACAAGCTGCTATTCAACTGAATCTTCTTGCCTCTATTTTTTACTGATAGTAAAACTAAAAAAAAATATCAAAGCAAATCATAAACAAAATTTGTTCATAAATAAATGTTGAACTAAGAAAAAAAATGGTTCTTTTCAGAATCGATGGCTGAAAGGTTCTTTAGGGAACCCAAAACGGTTCTTTACATGGCATCACTATGAAAACTCCCTTTTATGTACTTAATATCTCAATAATAATAATAATAATAATAATAATGGCAAATCCCAAAGACGCTAGCATAAAATCTGCAAACTTACTTAGGAATCAATCAACTGAACATCAAGCTTTTCAGAAGCTAGGCTACATGAATAATTGCATTTGGCCAAGAGCTGAAGGTGCATTTAAACAGCACCAAGGACGACTCAAGGATCTGAATAAGGTGCAGATCGGGGTCGTGACCCGCAGCCGTCCAGCTGTGAATCCGGATGGAAGAACGGATCATGGAAAGATCAATGACTGGACGCTGGCCTGAAATGTGCAGCTGGAAACTGCCAGAGACACAGAACCTACTGAAAGAAAAACAGGCTTGTTTTATTGTGCGTTTGACGATTAGCGTTTGCAAAGATCGTTAATTAGGATTCCAAATCTGGTTGACTAATGAATTCGCCCATTTCTTCTTGTTTTTGATTGCTGAGTGATTTAAAGGGATACTCCACCCCAAAATGAAAATTTTGTCACTAATCACTTACCCCCATGTCGTTCCAAACCCGTAAAAGCTTCGTTCGTCTACAGAACACAATTTAAGATATTATGGATGAAAACCGGGAGGCCTTTTACTGTCCCGTATGTGTATGCTCTTCTGTATCATCCGCGCCACAAGGATGCGTGGTTTCTATATGTATTAAGCTTTGATTTGAAAGAAAACAGGGCATCCTTGTGGGCGGATGATAAAGAAGAGCATACGGTGATATTGAGAGACACAGAGGAGACCGTTAACAAAGGAAATTGTTGAATAAAGTTGTTCTTTTTTGTTTTCTTTTTCGCTTACCCCACTTCGCTTACAAAAAGTGTTCTCGTCACTTCATATAACCCAGATTGCACGTCTGATGGCAGATGGAGTATTCTGACGACAACTTTCATACCTTTTATGAACCTTGACACTGTTATTTACTTGGCAGTCTATGGGACAGTCACAGGCCTCCCGGTTTTCATCCAAAATATCTTTAATTGTGTTCCGAATACGAACTGAGCTTTTATGGGTTTGGAACGACATGGGGGTAAGTGATTAATGACAAAATTTTCATTTTGGGGTGGAGTATCCCTTTAAATTCAGATCGATTGACACCTGATCTTAATGAACTGATTCAATTGTTTCATCGATTCAGAACAAATGATTCTTAGCCGATCTCATCAGAAAATCTAACTATTTTACAAGCTGGCGATTTCTTATGAATTGCATGATTTGATTTGCATGAAAACGTCTGATTTTTAGAGAAAAACTACAAGCATGCAAGCATGCAACAACCCATAAACAAACTTTAAAAAACACTTCTTCTTGTTTATTACTTGATTAATAATAAAAACCATCAAAAACAAAACAACCAAGAAAACAGATAAAAAATTCAAACTTAACAAAAAAAAAAAATAACTAACAAACTCAAAAATCAAAACTTTTAAATGAAATTTTTTTACCAATCCGATCGCATAAGAAAATGTATCAATTTTACGAGTTGAGGATTTTGTATGAATTTGTTTTGTTATTATTTGATTTGATGAAACGAGATTGTATAAAATTCATGAAACGTAAAATAATTACGAATAGAGAGAGTGAAAGAATTTTGGTTTTACCTTAATCCAATATCAATATTTAGCCAATGAATAAAGTTGTGCACAATTAAATATAGAAAAAAAATCAATTAATTAATTTTTATTAGGCTTATTAATATTACTCTTACCAAAAAAACCTTAAACCCTAATTGTCTAAATCTGAAAAAAACTTTTAAAATTAAATTTAAGCCCAATTATTGAAAAACAACCATATAAAAAACACATATTAAAAAATAATAATAATTAACTTTTTGTCTTTCTCTGAGCTAAAAAATTTCTACTTAAAATTTCCCAAAATCCAACTGATTAAAATTCTTGTTAAATTTTCCCAAAATCCAACTGATTAATTTTATTGCTCTATACTTTTACTTTGTCAACAAAAAAAACATAACCTAAAATATAAATAAAAATACTTTAAATAAAAAATGGTAAATATAAAATGAAATATAGAATATATAAAACAAAATTAATGAAAATAAAATTTCCACTGGGAAGAAGCACTTTCAAGAGGCTTCTTCTAATGGCTTCGAATAGCTTTGAGATTATACTTCTCTAATCATCTCATGATCCAGCAACACATCAGCTGACACACTTCAGACACAGAGAGCGAAGGGATCAAATGACAGAGCGAGGAATCAAAATGACCGAGAAGAGGAGGAGGAGGAGAGCAGAAAGGCAGGAGAGAAAAAGAGGAGACGGAGGAACGTTCCCAGCAATGCAGAGGACCTCACCCAGTCCCCTCAGGACTTTCCTCATATCCTCAAACTCAATCTCCACCTACCACAACAACCATCACCCAACACCCAAGACCCACACCAACATATACAGGAAACATGCCTTTTATTTGCTTAACTGAGATGATGCAACTGCCTTGTTTGATTTGTTAGAGCCATGCATATCTGGTTCAAGCGAAATCTGAGCATTGGACAGAATATTACAGAAATTAACCAAAATAAAGACATGATCTAAGCCTGTACAGAATGTTCTGACACAAGCCTTTGTCAAACTGTGCTGGGCGTGTGTTCAAAACTACAAAACACTTCTGAAAATGATGTTTGATCTGCAATGAATGATGCAACGTTCAGCCCGGACAAAACTGGACATTGCAATTAGTTTTGCTTCCTTTGAGGTCGCAATGGGGCTCCAAAGCAGTTAGTTCATCAAAGCAACCGGGCAGACAAAATGGCTTTTCAGTTCCTCCGCCTTTCGCACCTCACTGGAGTAGACGCTCTCAGACCTTTCAAAACATAAGAGCGTAAATTTAAATTCCAGGACAACTCCAGCCCGAGCTGTAGAAACACAGAGAAGACGTGAGCTGTTTTCAGAATGAAATGAAAAAAAACAAAATCTACACCCTCAAAATTTCATCCTAAATACATATTATAGACACATTATCCTCAATAAAACTCAATTCAAACTGGATTTTTGGAGTTTAAACTCCGCCCCTTTAAGCTCCCAAATAGACACGCCCACATCTCAACATCCAATCAACAAAACTGGATTGCGTAGAGAACGAGCGAGTCCCCCCGCCCAATAAGTTTTTTTTGTTTTTGATAAAATCTGTTAAACACTCTGAAAAAAAAAAGATCTGTTGCTATTTGCTTAATTTTCATCATGAATTTAAAAAAAAGTCAAAAAAAAAAAAACACAACTCCTGCACTTTGGAAATAATAATTATATAATTATATCTATTTATTAAAAATGAAATCTCAAACATGGTGGAATGCCACAATGGCCTTTTAAACTTAAAAGTGCTTTTATTAATAAAAGTAAATGCCAATATATCAACTTACATTCCCTGTTCCCTTGTGAAAAATTAGCATCGCACGGTAAAGTCCAGATTATTTTGATATAATTTTTTTTTCTGTGTTTTACTTTTGCATTTAAAATGTTTAATTTATTTAGCAGCAATTATGATTATTTTGATATCCTTTTCAATAATTTTAAATGGTGTGTGCTTTAAAGCAAGTGCCTTATTAATAAAAATATAAACAATACATTATTATTACCAATTATGCTAAAAACATCTTACAAAAATCATTCACCAATTATAACCAATTATGCAACCTCTATCCAACTATTTTCATTCACCATTTTTAATTTATTCATATACCAAATTTAATTTATTTCAAAAGAAGAAAATAATTTAAAAAATAAAAATTTTAGAGCAAATACAAAATCAAAAATTTATATCAAATAGTTTCAAAGGCTGAAAAGACTGTTTTTTTTTCTAAAAAAAAAAACAAATAAATAATATTTGATATAAACATAATAACATAATTATTTGATATTTTTTTTTTTCTAGCTTTTATTCCCCCGTCAGTCCTAACAAAACAAAACAGTACTCTCTCTTTTAGGTAGGAGACCCAACCCATAGGAAAACCATGTGTTCCGCCCCCCTCCAACCTGTTGTCCCCGTCCACCGTCATGGACAGCTGGTCCCCAGTCGCTTAGTCAAACCTCTCCCAAAACCTCGAGCCCGCCTTACAACAGGTCTCTTTAACACAGAGAGCATCCCTGGCGGTAAACATCGAGCCCCACCACCTGTCCTACTGTAACACGGTCTGTGCTGTGAAATGAACTCACCCTCGCCGTACAACAGGTATCCCTTTATAAAAAAGGCCATGTGATATTGTGTCGCTGCACGCTTCGCTGCTCTTGAGTGGGAGCTCTATTTTGTCGGGAAAGTTGGTCGGAGGAAAAATTGTGCTTGCTTGGGTCCCATTGGACAGGCGCACCGAAAAAAAGCCCACCTTCACATGAATGGAAAAAAAATCGAATCGGCAGAGGCAGAGTCTGTGGAATTCCTACTGCTTGGTTTTGGCTGCAAGAATAACTAAAGGCATTCCCTCGAATCAAGCGATTTCCCACAGAAAGTGGCAGGGAAAACGATGCAGCTTGGGATTTTTGAATTTAAAATGCAAGAAAAAAACATATGAAACCCCAATGTTTTGATTGATGATAAGATTCATACTGATGAGAAACAAATCAATTTCAAACTTCAGTGCACTAAACTTTAACCTAAAAATAAAGCTGAAGCCTGTTTAAAAAAACCAGTTTCAAGGTTTCAATTACTCAAAAAATGGCTAGAAAACAAGTCATACACAAAAACGTTTAAAGGAATAGTTCAGGAGCAGAAACTGAAAAATTTAGCTTCTCAAGAGCCAAATCCAAGATGGAGAGTTTTTTTGTTTATTCAGTGTAACAATCTGAATAGGGCACATTTTGTCCTCCTGTGAATGGGGTGGTGACCATCAGAATTGAACACCAGTCCAAAACAGGCTTGATTTAAAAAACCATCACAATATAAATCCGCACCAACTTCCCAGTCCCCCATCCTTGTTAATGTCCTCGCGAAGCCAAAAGCTGCCGATGTTTTTTTTTTTGTTAAGAAACAAATCCATCATTAAGAACAATTTTCCCCTAACTTCAAACCCTTGAGCTTCTGGTTTTAAATAATATGAGTCCATAAATCCATAATAACACTTTCTCCAGTGAAAACAAGTCCCCCCAATCTCATGTTTGTGTCTCTTCCATCAAAAATTTCCAGCCACATATTTGTTTAGAGCCTGTTTTTTTTTTTTTTTTTTTTTTTTTTTCCTTGTAAAAACAGTGCTTTTGATTTTTTTGAACATTTCAGATTTCCTCTCCTGATTTCAGGGAACCAGACCACTTTTTTTTTTTTCACTGGAGGAAGTGGTTGTTTATGGTTTTTATGGATTATGGACTTTGGTTATGGGTTTTGAAGTTAAAAAAAATGCTTACAAACACGCAAGGCTTTTTTTGTTCTTCTCCAGAACAGATGTTTTTACCTGATGGAAACTGGAGGTGCTGTGGATTACCCTTGTGGATTAATTGTGATGTTGTTATCAGCTGTTTGGACCTCCTCATTCTGGACGGCAAAACCCATTTCACTGCAGAGCCAAAATACCTTTGCCCTGAGGCAAGTGATTTGCAATACATTTCTCCAAATCCTCAACCAAATTCTATTTTAACCTGTTGTTTTTTTTTTTTTAAACTTTTAAAAGAATTGGGCTTTGCTGGAGAGAAAAAAAAAAAAATAGCCTGTGGCATGCCTTGAAAGAGAAAAAACTAGGCCAGGAAAAAAAGAAAACTGACTGCAGATGAAGACGGGCCCCCCACAAAAACCCCTCCTTGCATGCAATGCATTCATTCTTGTTGCATATGAAAAATTTATAGTCCATTTTTTTCACATTTCAGAAAGAAAGCAAAATGCAATGAAAACCGAGGCATCCCAAAGCACTTGCATGCATGTAGAGGATTTGTTGTTTTTTTTTTTTTTTAAAGTCCCAACTGCAAAAATGCTATAGAAATTTGTAAAGCAAGCTAAGGGGGCTTCCTACTTGAGCAAAAATAGGTCTGCATAAATTAAGCTGATGCAAATCTGCAAAGAAGTAAGAAAAAAAAAAAAAACTAATTGCCAGAGTGGCAATTTTTTTTCTGTGCCAGGCCTTCTTAAATGACCACTAACACTCTGAAAAATCCGGCCAAATGAAGCTCAACCAGAAAACCACATGCTTTTTACTAAAAAAAAAAAAAAAACTGACCTCAATCATATGCCAAAATGCCTTGACTTGAAACTATAAAAGGGAAGGGGTAAATATATAAAATTAGAGAAGAAATGAAAAAACAGAAAATTAGTCTTTCCAGAAAAGCAAACACAGCATCATGGTGCTGACTGGAGAAGCATCAAAGTGGAAAAGGCCATTTATTTTTCCACTCCAATGTGAAGAAATGTGTTTCATGAGAAAAAAAAAAAAAAAAAAAAAAATGCCGAAAAAAAAAAAAAAAAAAAAAAAAAAAAAAAATAGTTTCCATTTTCAGATCTCCCATTCACACGCATATGCATCCAAAATGACAAAAGGTTGTTTTTTTTTTAAAGAAAAAACGTCCTGCCTCTTTTTATAATAAGGAGTCATCTTAACTTAAAAATTAACAATGCAATAGGCCCCAAACAAAAACACTCTTAAAAGAAAAAATGGATTTTTATTGGCATTTGATTGGTTCAATCAAAGAAAAAAAACCATAAACACCAAAACCGAAAAAAATTAAAAAAGGTTTTTATTTTGTACAGTGGAAAAAAAAGGTTTTTTTTTCAAAATGGCTCTTTTAAGGTAGACAACTTTTTAACTAGGAAAGGTTCTTTGGGGAATTCAAAACCTGGTTCTTTTTTTTTGCTTCTATTTAGCATCAACTGGCAAAAAACACCCTTTTGAAAACCTTCATTTTAAAAAAAGTGTATAATGCAATTAAAAAAAAACCGGAAATATCCCTCATGATTTCAATATCCAGATGCAAACGTTCACCAAAGAGAGAAACCTAAAATGTGGTCACATAATATAAACGTTAGGTTGTGGCTCTAGTGTTAAAAAAAACAAAATGGAATATGTGAGCAGTGTGTCACTTCAGGGTGTGTCCAACCAAAACCATCGGGAGCTGGCTTAAATTTCCTCGGCGAATTTTGGGCAAGTTTCAGGCCTTTTCTTTTCTCAACCTCCAAATCCCCCTCACGCCTCCCACCATTAAACCCAAATGAAAAATATCCCTGCCTGTCAGAGCACACAAATGCCACCTCCTCGCCATAGCTCTGGTGAAAACGTTTTGCGGGAGAGACAAGAATCTCTATGGGGGCGGGACTGTTTTGCTATCATCGCAAGCGGCCATTTCGGGGGGGCTGTGTTGCAATGGCATAGGGCTACTATCCGTACTAATTCCATAAGAAAATTTGTACATAATTAGTCAATTACACAAATTGGAATACAGTGCAAAAAAAAATAGCCATTTTTTAAATTCTTCAATGACAAAAACTGGATGCCACTTGTTGAGTCACGCAATGCAATGAGGTCGCATTGCAAAACGGGCATTTTTAAAGATGATGTAAAATTCCGTTCCGTGCATAACGTTATTAAAAAGAAAACACACAACAAACAACAGTTGGCAACTGTTGCTAGTAAATTGCATTTCCAATGTTTTTTTGTTAATGCGGTGCATGCGCCGTTTTGGCCTTTTATGAAAACATCAGAAAACAACTCGCGGGGCGTTGGCGTTTTACAATGCCGTGCCCCCGTTAAATTTGACAAACATCCTTTCAGGGGGACTGTTTTTTGCCTTGCAACTAGTCTTCATGGGCTTTCACCCATTAAGCCGCTAATAGTTGGTCAAGGCGTAAAAAAAATGTTGCCGTTTTTTTTAAATTTTAGGTGGCTGTTTCTTGGCGGGCAAACCATGTTTTGCCCCCAGATTTTCAGAATAACGGCCCACGGGGCCAAAAAGGCCGCATTTAGTGCGTTAGGCAACATGGGGAACAAAAAACAAAAAAAAACCAACTCCTCTTGTGTTTTCTCATTAAAAAAACACATCTTTGCAAGCGAATTATTACCCCGATAATTTTTTAAAATTTTTAAATTCCACAAATTCTGGCACAGGGGAAATGGTTTCACGGAAATGTGCTTTTTGAATTGGTAATGCGCAAACAGGACCAGCAAAACGGAACGCCCGAAAACCCGGCGCACGCCCGAAAGTTGTGAAAAAACAAAACAACAAAAAGAATTTGACGGATTGTTTAGTCACCCCCCGCCTGCGGTTTCTGGTCCCCCGTCCGCAAAAACAAGTAAACCCTTTGGAAAAAAAAAATGGTCCATTTATCTCTTTGAAATAACCCGCAGTGGAGGAATGAATGGGGCCAACCGGAATAAACCACCTCCATTTCAAGGTCACTTAAGAGAGTAAAAAAAGCGGCGGCCAGAGATTTAAAACACATTTTTATATCATTAGATAAAACGAGTTACCAACATCCAACAAAAACTGGTAAATTTTACAATCCATACAGTATTAAGATTTCATGATTTTACAGTAAACCTCTGACCCGTTATGCAAAATTGCATGGGTCTGCGGCTTTGAATAAGGCAAAAAAACTCCAGTCTCGCAGGGGGAATCGACCCACGCCTTGTTTGCATCCATATTTTCTACTGTACCGTTTATTCCCACTTATAAATCATATACCACATCTTGATTTGTATATTAACATTCAATATATTAACCTAAAAAAAATGATTTATTATTTTGATTGCATTAAAGCTTCCCAATTCTGGATCAGCATTTATTCACCTGGAAAATTTATATCGCATTGGAACGGCAAACTCCTCTCATTTGGAGAAGACCATCACCACCCACGTATGTATGAGAAAATCAACTGTTTTTTATTTATTGCGGCCAAAAAACGCGATCTACGCGAGCGCACGCAATTTTTCAGGGCCTGTGTTTTCTCAATAAAAAAAAAAAAAACCCCGGAGAATTAAAAAAAGGGCTTGTTTGTTACTTACCGATAAAAAACAAATTTACGTGATAAAACTCCACCCCGCCTTTGGAGTCCCCGAAGCGCGCAATGAGCGAGAGAGAGGGCTGCGGACAAACACTCTGCGCTGGGGAAAAGTGAACCCGATGCGCGACCTTTGGTGCCCTCCCTGCCCCCATCCCTCCCCGTCAGCTGCTGCTTTTGAGACCGAGACGCGGGGCGGGGAAAATCCCTCTGCTCGCCCTACTACGACGAGACCTAGCGGCGGCCTTTCGTTCATAGTAGTGGGGAACACGTTGGGATTGCCATTTTTAGCTGAATCGGTTCACTAGTTTGAAAATGAAAACGCGACTCACCGACTCCCACTGATTTCGTTTATTTGCGTTCAGACGTTGTATGAATGGAAGTGTGGCGGTGAATTCGCAGTGTTTCCTTGTGGGTTTTGCAAATTTGCGATTTTTTTCACCATAGTAGCGCGTGGAAGAAGGTTGGCATTCGGTTTTTACGGTAAAATCGATTACGGATCGTTTTTGAACTTGAATGAATCGACTCACACTGATTCGTACACGAATTTGAAATGAAGGCTAGCGTTATTTCGCAGCGTTTAATTTGTTTAGAAATTGCGGATTATGTTCATATAGCGTGAGGAGAAGTTCCGATTTCGTTTTAGGTAAAAAAAACATACACCGATTCGATAGTGTTTTTGAATGAACCGGAACTCGCGATGATTTCGTTTCTTGCGTTGAAAAATGCAAATGAAGTCCCTGTGCCGTTGAAATCGGCGACTTTTTCTTTATTTTTTTTTGTAATTTGCGGTCTTCATCCATAGTGGCGTGGAGTTAGAATCGATTTTCGTTTTTAGCGAATCAGTTCGATGTTTTTTGAGCGAAAAGCGACCGGACGTTCAACTTGTTAAATACGGATGAATGTGATTCGCGGGCGTTTTTGCTTTTTATTTTTGAAATTGGGCGGCCCTTCAATATTGCGGCAATGGAGAAGTTTTTTTTTTTTGTTTTGATTTAGTTTTAGTAAATCGATTCGATCGGTTTTTTTTTAAAAAAAACCGCGACTCACTGATTTCGTTTTTCCCTTGCGTTTGAGGTGCCGTATGAATGAAGTCCCCCTCTTGCGTGGATCGCGACTTTTCTTTTATTTTGAAAAATGGTGCCGCATTTCCATATTTGCAAGGGAGAAAGTTTGATTAGTTTTAGTAAAATCGAATTTTTTTTGATCTTTTTTTTTTTTTTTAGATTAATAAATTACGAGTCTTACCCTGAATACAACCGACCTCCACTTGCGTTTTTCTCTTGCGTTGAGGGTGAAATCCCTGCGTGATCGCGACTTTTCTTTTTTCTTTTGAATTTTGACATGCCGGCCTTTCATAATGCATGAAGAAGTTTGTTTTTGATTAGTTAAAGTTAAATTGATTCGATCGTTTTTTGAATCAAACCGATTCACTTATTTCCGTTTCTTTTTTCGTTTGAGCGTTTTTGAATGCCAAATGAAGTCCCCCCTAGCATGATCCTCGACTTTTCATTTTCCTTTGAAAGTGTGCCTGCCATCATAAGCGTTGGAAATAAGTTGTTTTTTTTTGATTTTCTTTCAGCGAATTCAATTCGATGTTTTTTTTGAGTTGGGGGGAACCGACTCATTGATTCGTATGAACCAGCGTGGAAGCGGCTTCTTTTTGCCATTGTCAAATATTTAGTTACTGTTTAGTTTTGTTACTTTAATAAATAATGTGATTTTTTGCAACTATTTATGCCCCTCGAAAAATTAATTTGTTAAATGGGGTTATTAATAGAGTTGAGAAAAGTCCGAATCATGTGTCCGAATCGGTTTTTTGTTCAAAAACTCTAGATTTTAGCCGGACCCCCTGAATTACTTTTTGAAATAAAAAATACGTGCGAACGTACTTTTTTTTTGGTTGTGGTGTATAGTTTCTTTGGTAAACTTATCATAATAACAGTTGCAGTTTCAGTATGACTCATTACTGTAAATGCCCCTACTCTGTGAATTTGCAAAAAAGCTCTGCGCGAAATCAATTCAAGATGAATCGACTCCAAAAAAGGACCCATTGACTCACTAATGAACTCTTCTAAGGGGTTAGCGGAATATAACGGTGTTTTATAGGGCCCAGGCATCTGTGATGCGTATAGATTCCTGTGTTTTTTGATATGAATATTGAAAATATGAATTGCCCTTTAAAAAAAAAAATGTCAAAAAAACTGTTTTTTCCAGGAAAATAAAAGCATTTAAAACTTGCAAATGTTTATGCTTCTGTGTAAAAAAACAATCCACGACCAGCTGTAATAGTGCTATACAGCCTGTCAATTATAAGCCACTGTTTTTTATTTCTTGCTGTTTTTGGTTTTTTATTATTTGGGATCTTCCAGACCCACTTTCATAAAGTATTTACATCAGCACAAATGTTTCTGGTTCCTTTTCCTCCAAAATTTCAGATTTTTTCAGAAGCATTGCCGTGTTTTTACACATGGCTTGTTTCAACCACATGTTCATAATTCAAAAGAGGCGCCTTTTCATTACATAAAGAGAGACCAAGCAATGGGACTTCCCCCCTGTTTTTTGGGTGGAATCAGGAAATTTGTCCTGTCCAACCAAAAAGGAACAACACAAGGGCTCAATTCGCATCAGATGTTTTTCATTTTCTTGTAGTAGCGTTTTCACATGTTTCATCCTTATGGATTATCTATTTTGCTTATCAGTAATAATTACTGAGATTTCAATGATTCCTACTACTTCACAAAATTATAATTTTTTATTGTTCAACAACTGGGAATACAAACGACATGATCCAACCCTAAAGACGGCAGCTGGTGATTGACGGTCACATTGACGCTTTCTTGCTGGATTACGACACTGTGTTTGCACCAAAACATGACAGTTAGTCCTGGATACATGCACATCATTAGTTTATTTCTGAATCTCACAAAAAAACATGCCAACAACATTTCACCCAAAAAAGGAAATTATATTTGTGCCTAAAAAAGAGATTGTTTGTGGAACCATTAACATTGTTTGCATTGTGACTATTTCACAAAGACTTTTTGGGCGATTTAATTCCTTTTATTCTGTAGTTATTGTATTGCAACTACTATGATGTATATGCATATATAAATTATATGTATTACAAATAATATATCAGTTAAATATAAATATTAGATGTACATACTTAACCCTAAAGAAATTACTTAAAATTAGAAATGCTGGTCCTTGGCAGACTTCCTAAAATAATAATATAAAATAGTTGGTGAGTAATAGAATTACTGAAACTACAATGAAATAAATAAGCATATATATATATATTAAAATGAGAAAAGCCCAAATAAAATTACTAAACTAAAATGAAAATAAATAAACGAATAGATATAAAAGTAGTTAAAAAACTAAACAGAAAATTACTCATTTTAGAGTAATAACTTACTAAAAATACTACATTAAATTGAACAATAGTTAAAATAAAATCTAATTTTATATTTAGAAATAAATTATAATTTTAATTTATATTATATATTAGATTAACATCTAATTTATTTATCTAATTATAAGAGTATATTAAAAAAATAAGAAAAACCACGACAAAACTAAAACTGAATTTGAAATAAAATAAAAACAAATCTAAATAGAAATATTAAAAAAAAACCTAATAGTAAAATGACAAAAAGTAAAAAAAAAAAATGTAAAAGTAACAAAAATTTAATTGTATGACTGAAATGTATAACACAAAAAGGCTCATTCAACAATATGAACATGTTAATTTAATAGTATATAAAACTAAAGCTCATATAATGCATATTGTTGAAACTTTCTACTTTCTGACATAACAGTAACTACGGACAGTACAAGTGAGCTGAACTGATTATGACTAACTGCAGTTTGTGTATGTCTAGTGCATACATATATCTCATAATATCTATTATAACAAATACTATATATCAATTATTTTTAGAGTACCGTAATGTAGAATTTGTGCTTCATGTGCTTCATGAAAAATAAGTCGATGTTTCGTTATTTTTTCATTTTTTTTTTTTGTACGACAACATTTTCCTTTGTTGGTTTTGCGGTGAAATATGATCCGGTTTATGTTTCTTATGAGTTCCAGTTCTCTGTCCCAGCCGAACGAAAGGGATTCCCCTCCGTGTCTGGGAAGGTTCATCTCTGGGGTCTCTCTGGTGGGACGGACCTCTTTTCTCTCCCACATCTGTTGAGCTGAAAGCGAGGCCAGCTGAGAGCAGTTAGTTCAACGACCCCTCTGTGCTCTGCAAAGTCCAAGGCCCCACCCCCCCCTGCCCCTCAACACCAACCCCCCCTTACACTCCAGACACACAACACGAAAGACAGAGAGAGAGAACAAAAAAAAAGAAAAAAAAAAAAAGAAAAACAAAAGAGAACGGAACAACAAAAACAAAAAACAGGGGAAAAGATTTAAAGCAATAGTGCACCCAAACAGTACTGCAGTACCAAATTCAATAGGGCTTGGACCAACAATGACATCAGGACTTCTTCTTTAAAGGAACAGTTCAGTCAAAAATGAAAATGTGCTGAAGATTTCCTCACCCTCAGTTCATCCAAGATCAGATTTGGAGAAATGTAGCATTGCATCTCTTGCTCAGCAGTGAATGGGTGCCGTCAGAATGAGAGTCCAAACAGCTGATAAAAACATCACAATAATCCACAAGTAATCCACACCACTCATTACATCTAAACCGAAATATGCGTGTTTGTATGAAAAGCAAATCCATCATTATGGTGTTTTAACGTCAAACCGTTTGTTTTGTTAAAATATAAATCCTCGTAATATTATAATATTGCTATGAAAAAGTTATCTCATCAGAATCAGGATGGATATATGCACATCAGATCAAGCACCGTTTACAAGCAAAAACAGCTCGAAACAATTATGTGGCTGGATTTTGATGTGAGAGACAACAGGAGATGCACTTTTTCACTGGAGGAAGCGTTATTATTGATTATAGACTCATATTTTAGCCAGAAGTGACGGTTTAAAGTTAAAAACATCTTAATGATGCATTTGTTTCTTATAAACATGCAGCTTTTTTGCTCTCAAAGGCATTTAACTGATGGACTGGAGTGGTGGTGGATTACTTTGGGATTATTGTGATGTTTTTTATCAGCTGTTTGGACTCTCATTCTGACGGCACCCTATTCACTGCTGAGCAAGTATGCAATGCTAGCATTTCTCCAAATACTGATGAAGAAAAACAAACTTCATCTCATCTCGGATGAAACTAAGTGTGAGCACATTCAAAGGCAATATTAGATTTTTGGCTGAAAAATATTCCCCTTCAAGTAAGACAAGAGTCCCAAACAAGGCACATGTGCGTTGAGGAATCATGAGCGCAGCTGCAGCGCACAAACGGTTCGATTTAAATTCCCGAAGGCCAAAAGTCAAAGAGCGAGTTCAGGGACTCACAGTAAGAGAAAACAGCATGAAGTCATTTCACATCTGTGAAAGTTAGCAGATGCAGCGTCCTGAAGGACTGTTCACTAAAATGATTCATTCCTTTACAGCATGAAGTCATTTCACATATCAGTAAGGCTCAGCTAGAGTTTCACTGCCGTTCATTTGCGAGAACATGTTAGCTGTCTAAATCTAAACCTAAGTGTGAATAACTTTATACCATAACTCACAAAAACATTCATTAAACCTCAATAATGCACAAATAATGCACAAAGACATTCATCAGATAGTAACACGACAAAATCAACAGATAAATCAGTCAGAGCAGCATGTGTTTGCTTTCAGATCCTGTTATATTAAAGACTTGAATTAAGTTGAAAGAAACACAATACAAGAATACAGACTTTTAAAGACTGTGGCTCTAAAAGTGAAACAATGTTACTGTTAAAAGACGCACCTGTTTTCAACATCTTTATTTGGTTTAAGTGAGATGCCAAAGCCGTTTGGTCATCCTAATATTACTTTTTTAACATCACCAAAAATTATGTAACCAGTTCTAATTGTTTAAGCAATTAACAACACTGTCAGTTTTTATGCCATTAATTATCATAACATAAAAACCATAAAAATAAGCTCCCCACTTAAATATAACTTATGCACATATGGATTATTTTTATGATACTTGTTGTGCATTAATTGTGTTTTTGGAACTGGTCATTGTGGGTTTTCATTGTATGGGAAAGAGATATTATTCAAACATTTCCTGTTTTACAAAATGATGACAGACTGCTGATTTTAGATAAAGTCTCACCTTTCCTTTAGGGCTGATCGTGTAATCTTCAACAATCATTCAGGTTTATGATAATCTTGGAGCTTTTCTGATTGGTCAAGGGAACTTAGAGCAGGAACTGCAAACAATTAAAAAGCCATGTTTCATAAAAAAAAGGGGCTGATGTCATATTTTTATTTATCAGCCAACAATAACGCACCGATTCCAGATGCTGCGGGTCTGTTGGGTTCTCGTTTCTGACCTTGGGTCGCGTCTCTGATCGCCTGGAAATCATTTTCTCTGAGTGCTGGCTTTACTGTAACTCCTGCTTTTTCACCACCACGGAAGATTCTTCTTTAGGACTTTTTGACCACCAGTTAAACTAGCAAAAGGCACAGAATGACCAAAATGTATGAGATAATTACAATAGAACTATATGTACAATACACACAGTGTAAAGTCACTTTAGTTTACTAAATGATCCAATGAAATTGCCCGAAGATGACTTTTTGATTGCTTAATCTCTCGTAGATTACATTTGGAAATCAATATTCCCATAAATATATTTTTTATGTATAACTATATATAGTCTTGACTGCAAAAAAAAAAAAAAAAATTATAATAATAATAATTATATATATATATATATATATATATATATATATATATATATATATTATATATATATATCTATATATATATATATAGTTATATATATGTATATAGATATATATATATATATATATATATATATATATATATAGATCATATATATATATAATATATAATTATATATATGTATATATATATATATATATATATATATCTATACTTATTATTATTTTTTTTTACATTTCCATTGTTTGGCCAGGAAATATTTATAGTATATGGCAGTATATAATAAATTTTTATATAAAAATTATTTACATTTAATTTTAATAAAATATAATACACATTTAATATATACATTTATAACCTAATTAATTTAATTATTTTAATAATAAATAATAATAGTTATATTAATTTATTATTAAATTTCATTAAATGTAAAACATTTATACAAATCAATGTAATCAATTTAATTAATGTTTTATAAATAAAATAAAACAAAAAAATAAAAAAAAAACAAAAAAAAAACACATAAAAAACTTTAAAAAAACCACATTTTACAAAGAAAAGCAATTGGCAAATGCAATTCATGATTTGTCTACTAATTTTTTAATTTAAAAGTGATTTATTCATTTGTTGTCTTAAACTACATTTTAAAGCATGAATTAAATAAACAGTTTAAAATATGTTAATTAAATTGTCCAATTAAAACATGTATTTATCAATTTAGTATATTTATTTTTCAAGTATAATTTTCTGTATTATTTTTATGTTTGTATTTTTAAATTGAAAAAAAAAAACCTGTCACTCCTTTTTAGCTGCATTTAAATAATTATAAAATAAAATAGATTATCAATAAAATATCTTACATACAGGAAAATGTCACATTCAAACACAAAATGAATTTATGCATATAACTGGATTCTTGACTTTTTCCTGGTCTCGCCTAGTTATAATATTTCTCATTAATATTCCTATATAAATAGCATTTCCACCTGTTCTATCTCAGTATGTCTCGTCTCCATATGAGCGATGGGCTCGTTAAGGAATCTGACATTAGTCCTGATGAATCATGCGTTACGATGATGTTCTCACACTCCCGTTCTCATACTCCAGTATATTTATGGTTCTGATCGACACGGACCGGATCGAGACGCTCTGGCAACGTTTCATCAAAGCGTTCATCAAGATCCTGAAGGTGTTGTTCGAACTGCAGATTCAGAAGACAGTAGAAGGAGTTAAAATGCTAAATTGTAGGTGTCTGTAATGAGATTATTGAGGAAAGCAGAGCACCATTTGAACAATACTCACTGGAAAGACTCCCAAACCTTCTTTTTTCGAGGCAGAACATGTTCTGCAGTAATGGTGACGATTTGCTTTTCCATTGAAAGGTGAACGAAGAGACTTCAGTGCTATTAGTGACTGCTTGAGTTTTTAAAGGTTGCCATGCAACAGTGACGATATGAAATCTGACACCCACTCAAAAGAGCTGCTACTATAAAACACAATAATGCATCACAACAACACAATAGAATAGAAGTTATGCAATCTATTTATATAAGAGATTAAATCTGTGGTGCACTTTTTGGTAACATAAAAGCACCATTGCATGTCATATTCGTTTAGGAGTGTTGCCATAGTTATACCATTGTGTTAAAAAAAAAAATCAGTATGTTTTAAAAAAAAAGCTGAGCACTGCTGCATTTATTTGATCTTAAATGCAGTAAAAATGTGAAATATTTTTACAATTTTAAAATAACTGTTTTCTATGTGAATATCTATTAAACTGTAATTTATTTCTGAGATCAAAGCTGTATTTTCAGCATCATTACTCCAGTCTTCAGTGTCACATGATCTTCAGAAATCATTCTAATTTGCTGATTTGCTGCTCAAGAAACATTTCTGATTATTATCAATGTTGAAAACTGTTGTGCTGCTTCATATTTTTAATCAGCACGTGATGCATTTGATTTTTCAGGATTCTATAATGAATACAAAGTATAAAAGAACAGCATTTATTTGAAATAGAAATCTTTTGTAACATTTTGATTAATTTAATGTATCCTTGCTAAATAAAAATATGAATTTCTTAATATATATATATAGGTATATATAGATATATATATAATATATATATATATATTATATATATACATTATGCAGAAAAGAAAGCATCTATAAAGCAGATGTTTGCATGACTCGCGTGCTTTGATGGTGACCAGATCTGAAGTGACAACATGTGTTTCCAGAATCACAATTTTTCCACTACCAAGAAAAAACGTCAATGGAAAACTGAAAACAAACTGGTTTCCTGTGTTCTTCACTGCTTCCTGTCTGTTATTGGCTCCATGCTTCAATCTGACATGTGTATGTGGTTTTTAAACGAAGACATAAATAGAAACCACAACACAGGCACATTTATCCATGGAGTTTAATAACTATAAATTACCTAAATATGTATTTTAATAACATATATAGTTCAAAATATGTATACACACACCCACCACACACACACACACCCACACACACACACACACACACACACACACACACAATATTTAAGCCTAATTGAGGACTATCAAACAAAAGCATAAACATTAACAAACTCAACACAAAATCATTGTGGGGATCTTAGTTAAAGGGAAAGTCAGATTAAACGTTTAGCAGGGTTAAGCTTTAAACATGTTAAAAGACCTCAGATAAGCACGCTTACAGACCAGGACGGTCATGAAAACCTGATCCAATCAATCAAACCCTGAGTCCATTAGGACACGAGTGACCGTCACAATTCAATAACTAATGCAATGACATTCAGATACTTTTAGTGTCACTTAAAGGAATCATTCACCTCAAAATGAACTTGTGCTCAGCTTCAAACAAGAAGAAGATTATTTTGTTCCTCAACAAAAAAAAATTTGGAGCAATGTAGCATTGCATCAGTGTCTCAGCAGTGGATGCTCTGCAGTGAATGGGTGCCGTCAGTCAGAATGAGAGTCCAAACACAGCTGATAAAACAGGTCCACAATAATCCACACCACTCCAGTCCATCAATAATGTCTTGTTTGCTTCCGGCTAAAATACTTTCTAGACAAAAAGTTGATGTTTTTATCAGCTGTTTGGACTCTCATTCTGACGGCACCCATTCACTGCAGAGCATCCATTGCTGAGAAACATACATCCAACAAATAACTAATAAAAAAAACAAACCCGAAACAAATCATCTACATCTTGGATGACCTGAGGGTGAGCACCATTCACAGCAAATAAAGAATCCTTTTGGGTGAACTGTTCCTTTAAGTGTCTGCCGTCTTTTGAGTGGCGGCTGTGACACAATGCTTTCGAAAAAACACAGAGACGGATCTCAAACAAAGAATCCATCACATTCCATCAGAGGCCCGGACCTGGGCTCTTTATCTAATAGATATCACGATTTCATACTGATTCCAGATCAACTTTTCCCGCTCTCTTAAAATACCAAACACTCAGATTTGCACACGGCAAACTGTTCCCAGTTCAGTCTGAAAGCAGTCCGTGTATTCAAAGACACACTAACCCTCGATAAGCCTCTGATCTAATCTTGCAACTGTCAGCTAATAGGATTCCAGCCTCCCGAACCAGCACACAAACAGATCTGGTAAAGCATGCTGGGAGAAAAAGGACACCCTGGGGACGCCGTATGTGTGTCTTTGGGTCAACACGGACAATCTGGGAGATTTGAGCTCATTTTTAAAGACATTATTATTAAATAATCATTCCAAATGCAGTTTTAATGGACACAGACGCTGATGTTGCACAAAGGCGACATGCGCTGATGTCTGATACAGACGCCACCTTAACAGAGCTCTGTAAGACGGCCAGGTTTTCCATGGAAACAGAACCGCAATGAGTGTAACGCAGGCCGTGATTGGTCGATTATGCGTAAAGTAAACATCTCCTGAAAGAGGATCATGCTGAAGGATCAGAGGACGTGCAGCCATACTCATTGAATAAGTTGTAAAAATGTATAATTTGAAATAAAACAATGAGTTTTTGTGTTTTAATAGAGGTTTATTCCTTTGATTAAACGTTACATCAAAATAGCTGTTGTGGACATATATCTCTAAGTCTCTTCTGCTCACCAAGGCTGCATTTATTCAAACCAGAATACAGTAAAAAATTGTCAAATATTATTAAAATTCAAAATAAGAGTTTTCTATGTGAATATCTGTTCAAATGTAATTTATTTCTGTGATCAAAGCTGTAAAAACAAAATAACAAATCCATTCTTCATAAATAATTATAATATTACAAAACGCTGCTCGAGAAACATTTCTGATTATTATCAATGTTGAAAACAGTTAATATCTTTGCAGAAGCTGTGATACATTTTATTCTTCAGGATTCACAAATGAATAGAAAGTTCAAAAGAACAGTATTTATTTGAAATGGAAATCTTTTGTAAAATTACAGTCACTTTTTATCTGATATTGTCACAATATAATGTGTGCTTGAAGAATAAAAGTATTAATTTCTTTTTGATAATCATAAGAAATTATTCTTGAGCAGCAAATCAGCATATTAGAATGATTTCTGAAGACTGGAGTAATGATGCTGAAAATTCAGCTGCGCGTCACAGAAATAAATTACATTTTACGATTATATTCACATAGAAAAAAGTTATTTTAATTTGTAATAATATTTAATTGTTTTTATTGTATTTGTTGGTGAGCAGAAGAGACTTTCAGAAACATTTAAAAAAAAAATCAAAGATACAAATCCAATACAATATTTATTATTCTAAAGTTTGAATTCACGGATCAGATAAAATCATATTGCCAACTGTTAGGTTTGTGTTTTGCTTTGAGAAAGTTACATAACATCAAACAATTTATTCTTATTTACAACCCTACGCTAATAAACATAAATTATAATTATTAACTCTCCTTTAAGAATCTTTCTTTTTAACTCCATTATAAATATCCAAATCCACTAATCCACAATCTAGTGCCAAAACCAGTTTCCCAATCTCCAATTTAGAGACTGGTTTCACACACTCAAAGTGAGCGCGGTGGATTCGAGAGCTGGGACTGCCCACATTACTGAGCCAGTACTTCCTGTAGATCACACACAGACAGACAAAACATGATAAACAACAGGGAATATAAAGTCACATGGACTAGTTTTGAGACACTCTTCTATATCTTTTTTTTTTCTTACACAACACAAGACAGGGAATCACTGTTGTTTAAGTATCACTGAGAATTCATCATCATATATTTTGAATGTTTTATTTTTTCATTTTAATTTTAGCTTAAATTTTTAGTAATTTAGTTATGTGTTTTTGCCGTGTTATTTTGCATCGAGATACTATTATTGCTTATATTAATATTTTGAATTAGTTTTTATTTTTGTATTTTTTTTATTTTAATATTAGCTTAAATTTTAGTAACTTATTTATGTGTTTTTGCTGTGTTATTTTGCATCATTGAGATACTATTATCGCTTATATTAATATTTTTAAATAGTTTTTATTTTTGTATTTTTTTTATTTTAATATTAGCTTAAATTTTAGTAACTTATTTATGTATTTTTGCCGTGTTATTTTGCATCATTGAGATACTATTATCACTTATATAAATATTTTTAAATAGTTTTTATTTTTGTATTTTATTTTTTCATTTTAATTTTAGCTAAAATTTGAGCAATTTTGTTGTGTGTATTTGCCATTTTAATTACGTTTTTTTATATGTCTATAGGTTTTATTAATTTTTATTTAAGTTTTCAGTATATCAACCTAAACTAAATGAAAATTAGAAATGTTGCATTGGAAACTATTTTCTTTAAATAATGCTAAAAAAATATTTATAAACCATATATTTTTATTTAGTTTTAGCATACCAACTTTGTTATGAATACTTAAACTTTAAAAAAAAAAAAAAACATGTTCACAAGGTCAGAAACCTAGAGGTTCAAATTATCTTCTAAAACTAAAGGATGAATATTATATATTTTTTTAAACAATTAAAAACATCCATCCAAAACGTAGAGGTGAAAAGTTGTTCAAGATTTTCAGGAAAAAAAGAATGCAAGGATCCATCTCAAAATTAAAAATGTATGATACTTTTACAATGATAAAATATAAATCTCCAATCACCATCAACATAAAAAAAAATAAAACATCTCCCATAAAAGATAAAAGAAAGAGAAGCATAAGAAATGCTAAAGAAACTCCAGGAAAATCAGGAGGACAAACAGCTTCCATTTTTTTCCTCCTTCTCAAAAACAAGGGCGCGGCACACAAACACACACACACACACACACACACACACACACACACACACACACACACACACTCTCTGACCGAAGCCGGAGTCGGACAGACATGCAGGATCCCTCATGCAGTTTTCCTCGGAGGCTGTAAATGCATTATTGATCTCATATTGGATAAGAGAGAGAGCGCTCAGGCCATCTGCATGGCTGCCCAATATTCAGCTCATTATGGGCTGCCAGGAAGAGAAGGAGCACAATCTCTACAGCAACAGCGCAGGAGCGGCCCGTGATCAAGAGAGCGGCGCAGGTTGTGTTTTGAACAGACGGATCCGGGTTATTCTGAGGTTATCAAAATCAAGAGCTTTGTTTAGGACAGAAAACCTTGAGTTTCATCAGGGTGTGGTTCACTCAATACTGAGGAAATCCAGCCCTGACGGAGGAAAAGACACTTTACATTACTGTATAAGCAGTAAAAACACAAACACTAAATCCACTTAGAGAGAGAAAAATGGCTTTAAAACACTTTTCACACTTTCACTCACTTTTTTGACTTACTAAAGAGGAGACTTTCTCAATTATATTCATTATACAATGAATTCATAATGTAATACTTTTGATAGTATGTTCATATTCAGTTAACTGTAGTAATTTATTTATTTTATAAAAAATATATCCAAAAATAGAAACAAATACTTTACATTTTCATTTATAAAAAATACATAATAATTTAATTTAAAATCAATAATAATTACATTAAAAAAAATAGATTTTTTTAAACCACACACCTTTCTTTAGCAACCCAGTTATACCCAAAAACTATATACACACACACACACACACACACACACACACACATATATATATATATATATATATATATATGAAAGTGAAAACATAAATTTTTTTACTGTATTCAGACCCAAAAAATGTATATTTATAATTAATTTAATTTATAATTAATTTAATGTATATTTATTTATAAATATATATATTTTTTTACTTCTATAAATATTACAAAAATTATTTTTGAACAAAAAAAATTAATAATAATAATAATAAATAATAACAATAATAAAAATAAATAACACAAATTAGGAGTTTAAACTGCATTCAGGGCCAACGTTTTTTGCAAACCTCAAATAAAATAACAGCTCATATAATATTCAAGTCCCAAAAATGATGTGTTTTATTGGCATATTTATCTTCAAAAAGATTGTTTGGGTATTTTATTAGTTTATGAGGGTCACAGGGCAGTGGCTAATAGACTTTAATGACCTGGGGCCTGTTGCACAAAAGTAGAATTAAGACATCCGGGATAAATGACTCAGCTGAGCTCAATAAAGCCAAAACATGTGCGTCCAGGCTTAATTGGTTGCACAAAGACCAAGCCAGGATGAGCAGACACGGATTCATTAAGCCATGTGAAACCAATCCTGGATAGGTGCGCGCTCACGGCTCACTCAAATAGACCCCGCCACAGATCACAGATTAACTGATTTACCATGGCAACTAGAGCCGCGTACTTTTCCCCGTCGGAACCACAAATCCTCATGGAGGCATACGAGGAGGTAAAAGATATAATTAAGAAGAAAGAAAACACCGCCACAGTGATAAAGCAAAGAGAAAAAGCGTGGCAAAGTATTGCAGACCGCCTGAATGCGTAAGTAGTGCACAATTACACACTCACCGCTCCGCTGAAACATCACAATTACAAATCAAATATTTAATTCACATCTCCAAAAACGCAGTTGTACTGTAATTATGAAACGGTGAAATTTTTTATTGAAATGCACTGCATATATGAGTGAAATTGTGTAACGTAACTCCATCACACTGTATAAAGCTATGATATATTATTATTATTAAAGCCTTACATTATTATTTTACGTTACTACGCTCAGTACGGTTTAATCTTAGCCGTTGTACTCTGCTTATTATGTTGTCCACCGGTTTTTTTTTTTTTGTGTTTCCCCTGCTTTTATTAATGTAAAGCAGCTTTGACAGAATGAAACAATTGTGAAAAGTGCTATATAAATAAAATTTTCTTGAATACATAGATGAGCTATAATAATAATCACTTTAATTTATATAGCGCCTTTCAAAGGACCCAAGGTCGGTTTGCTCACTGCACTGCAAAAATGTCTTTCTTACTTAGTATTTTTGTCTTGTTTTCAGTCAAAAAAAAATATCTAAAAAAAATCTTAAATATTTTCTAGAGCAAAATAACCTAGGAAAATAAGCAAAAAACTCTGCCAGTGAAACAAGAGAACTTTTCTAAAAGTAAGTGTTTATGGAAAAAGTAAAACTTATTTCAAGAGAATTTTTCTTATTATATTGACAGATATTTAAATTTTTTGCTTGTTTTAAGCACACATTTACTTGAAGTTTATATTTTTGGTCTAAACCTATACTTATTTTGCTAGGTCATTTAGAAAATCAAGAAAATACATCTTTAGTGTTTTTTCTTTTATATTTTTACTGAAAACAATACAAAAATACCAAGTCATTTTTGTCAGTGTGACTCCATTAAATGTTCTTGTGATAAAGAATGTGTGTGTGTGCGTGTGATGTAGATTAAACATGAACGGGCCAAAACGGACATGGCAGCAGGTCAAAATCAAATACAAGAACATTCTGCAGAATGGTATGGTCCCTGACTAATATTTAACAAAGCACAAGCATATATTGTACCCAGAAGGTGCCTGCTCACACATTGTCTGTACTGTTTTAGCAGTGAAAAAGAATACCCACAGACAAGGCACAGGTGGTGGGTCACCAAAGGCTGACCTTACCCCAGCAGAGGACATGGCCTTGGAGCTAAATAAAGGCAGGCCCGTCTTAGAGGGGATCCCTGGGGGGAAAGAGACGAGCATAGGTTCCTCCAGAGATGCCACCCGCTTCATTCAAGGTATGTCCTTCCATCTCTACATGGAATACAACCACATTCATATTGAATCAATTTGGACTGTCTGACTTTGGTTTACCTATTGCCTTGCAGTGTCTGGCAGCACTGTGTTCCTGTTAGAGCCACCAGCACAAGCACCAGACGATGCTGATCCATTGAGTACTCCATCAAAGGCATACTGTAGGCCTGGCATGTCTTGTCTACTAGCTTCAATATGAATCCGATTAAATGTGATAGGGTGAAAGCCCCAGTGCAGCAGCAACAGCACATGATGGAGACGATGAGGAGGAGGAGACCATCTCTGTGGATTCCAGAAGGCATGAGGTATCATGTTAAGACTGTGAAAGTACTATTTACTCTACAATGGTGAGGAGTCCTCATCAAAATCAAAAAATCTAATTTCTTTTACAGGACCCAGATGCTATACAGTGGGAAAACCAGCCTGGCAACATAGTGCGTATTAATAAAAGGACACCACATCCTGCCAAATTCCAGCTGCGCTAATTGTATTGTGTTCACAGAGCTCACAAGCTATCAGAAAGTTGTATGGCAACCACCTCCGGTGCCAAATAGAACTGGCAGACATAGACATTCAGTACAAGAAAAAGATAGAAAATCTTGCACTGGAGTCCGAAATAAAAAAGAGGACAATTAGGAAACTGGACCTTGAAATAAAAAAACTTGAGAGGGAGGTGAGATATGCCTTCAATGTACACTGTATGCTAACTGTAACACAAATGTATTAATCATTATTTTTCTTTCCTCCCCCAGCTCCAAGAAGATGACACGGCTCAAAATAAAAATTAGGTATATTCTCGTAAGGTCAAGTGAGCCATGACATATGAGCTCTTATTGTGAGCACACAGGACGGTGGCATCTTTCTAAGGCATTTTTTATTTTCACAGCAATCAGTACAACCAAGTCATCGTTATAAGGCACCGGCCTCTTTTGCCCACCCCCCCAGCACCAGGTGTGGCCACTAGCCTATATGAAGGCCCAAAATTGTGTGTTCCTTTCTGCTCTGACAATGGCATGCCCATTCTTGCGAGATGTGGTGGATGAAGAAGCACTTGTGCTGAGGAGAGCCTTCAGGCGAGAAAGGGTCTTCAGGGACCGGTTGGACCCACTGGCCTTCCCTGATGACCATCTATATGAAAGATACAGGTTTTCTGCAGATGGCATCAGGTATCTATGCAGACTACTGGGTCCCAGGATTAAGCACCGCACTGCACGGAGCCATGCACTGAGTGTGGAGCAAATGGTTTTGTGTGGCCTTGCGCTTTTTTGCTAGTGGAGCTTTCCTGTACTCAGTGGGGGATGCAGAACAGCTGAACAAGGCCACAATTTGCCGCACAATAAGGAGTGTGTGTCTGGCTATCAAAGCATTAGCAGATGTCTTCATCTCCTTCCCTGGCCACAGAAGACTCTGTGACATGAAAGAGGAGTTCTATAGGATTGCAGGTAAGAGGATCTACAAATTACAGGACAACTGTTAACACATAGTAGGATACTCATTACTTTGTGTGACAGGTTTCCCCAATGTCATTGGTGCAGCGGACTGCACACACATAAGGATAAAAGCCCCCTCAGGTGCCCATGAGGCCCGATTTTGTGAATAGGAAATCCTTTCACAGCATTAATGTTCAGGTGAACATAACCGTTTGATATTGTCCATTGACGAACACTCTGCATTGCCAATGATGTGCATTGATTGGTGTAATATTCCTCATCTTATGATTTCAGATGGTCTGCAATGCTGACTGTGTGATCAGCAATGTTGTGGCAAAATCGCCTGGCTCAGTCCATGACTCCAGAATCTTTCGGGCCTCTGAAATCTATCAGTGCCTATCACAAGGTAAGCCACACAACCCCTATTTATAACCATCATGGCTTTGTCAAGAATATCACTGTTTATGAGGTAGTTATGATGAGATTTTGTGTTGACAGGTGAATTCTCTGGTGTGTTGCTGGGAGACAGGGGGTATGGCTGCCAGCCTTTTCTCCTGACACCTTTCACAGACCCCCAGGAAGCACAGCAGGCCTACAACCATGCCCATGCCAGGACCAGGGCCAGAGTTGAAATGACCTTTGGCCTCCTGAAGGCACGCTTTCACTTCCTTCACAAAGTAAGGGTCAACCCTGTTAGGGCATGTGATATTACTGTGGCTTGTGCTGTCCTCCACAATGTGGCCTGCCTGAGGAAGGAGAGGGCCCCCAGAGTGCCACCAGCCATGGACTGGGACAATCCGGCAATCTTCCCTGATGACGACAGTGGTCGGCTGCTGAGGGACCAATATGTGTTGAATTATTTTAGTTAGTATGTGTGCTTTCAATTTAGGTAAAAAATGTCCTGCTGTGGCAGAGGAAATAGGGTTTTTTTGGGTTGTTTTTTTTTACGAATTTGGCCTCTTATGATGTTTGTGCGGTATACTGTGTGTAATACAAGGCTGCAGGGAGGCTACTGCATCCATTCATTTGTCTGTTCAGTTGATGTGTATGGATTTGTCCTGCATTTATTTTAGTGTGCAGACATGCAGGGTGTCTTATATACAGACCTTTGAATGTGTATGTATCATTTTGTATAATATGCTTTGATTCTGTGCTTTCCCATCTTGTAGAGTCACTGTGACTTCAGTTTCGAAAGGAGCTGATAGTTTACCTTGCTTTGTTTTGTCTTTATTCAATAAAGGAACATAATGTTACACATTGTGTTTTTATATTCATATGGAATGTGTATTTGTTTATATGACAGAGTACTAGGGCCCCACTGAGGAAAAAGGATAAAGTCATAAATTTATGAGGCTGGTTCTTTCTGCAGAAAAGCAACATATTCTTTTTACAGTTTTGATAGTTATGACAATGTGATACTTCATATTCTGGCACATCAGCATGTCTTTTGTTTATGAAACCATACTGAAGTACAATTTCACGAAATGCCCCACATCTGTCATTTTAAAAACTGTCCTCCTTTAAAACAACTGGTTACAATATTATGACTTGTCTTTTTTTTTCCCTCTGTGGCCCTAATATTCTATCATTTTATATATAGCCTTATAGTCTATGGGAAACTGTAAATTATCTAATGATAGCAACATCATCTAAAAATCATTATTTATCCAAAATGATTGAAATTAATGATCACAAACGTTTAAATAATGACAGTGGGTCTAGTTATATGTGATAACAATGTATAGTGAGCAGCGAAATAACTATTGGTTTCCATTTGTGGCGACTGCTGACTGACATTAGGAATGAGATTAAATAGATCCTGGAATTTAGCCTGGTCTGGAGCAGGCTAGCTCCACAGAATAAATCTCCATGGTAATTTATACCATAACATATCCTCCTGCCCCCTATCCAGCTTTAGTGCAACCGGATTAGGGATCAATTGAGCCAGGATCACCAAGATATCCTGGCTTAATCCCTTATCCTACTTTTGTGCAACAAGAACCCATCATCTGTTTCATATGAAACAGACTCTGAATAACGTATCCGCTCTTCCCAAGCACTCGGCACAGCTGTGCTCTCAATATATAAACACCTGAGCTTTTGTAGTGTTCATTGTTTATTGTGTTGTGAAGGAAAGGAGTTTCCCATCTGCCTCGGGGAGGAAGTCCGATAACATTGATACACTGTGACTGGAAGAAACCTCAACCTCTACCTAACAATCTGCTGGACTCTAGTACCATGAATAACATTTTTTATATTATATTATATTATATTATTATAACAACCTGAGACTGCCATTGTGTTACAAATAACATTGGTTTTAAAAACAAGTCTAAATAGTCTCATTTAAATTAATATTTATATTTAACAATAAATATTCATATAAAATTATTTCTTAATAATATTAAAATATTTACTGTTCATTAAATTAAATTTTATTATATTTTAACCTGTGAAGTATCACTGGATCAAATATTACAATTGTATATAATCAATAAAAAATAACAAAAATGATTAAAAATAATAATATTACACACACTCAAATTTTTTCTTCAAATTTAATAATCAATAATATTAATATTTAATAATAATAATTTATAATTTGTAAATAATAAATAATTATAAAATAACTTAAAATATTTACATTACATTACATTACATTACATTATATTATATTATATTGGGTTTTCTTCAAATGCACCAAAAATTACAATGAACCCAAAATATGAGCAATAGTAGTGATGCAAGCACCCCACAATAATTATCAAAATTCTTTTACAAAATGCTCTCAAATAAATGAATTATGCCACATCAGATGAGACTGCTGTAAAATGTCATAAAGCGATTCTGTGTGATGATCTGGATGGTGCTGAAAAGCTCTCTGGCAGTATTTGTAGACTCATCCAGCCATAATTCAAGCACAGGTGGAGCGTTTGGGAGGGTGGAGGCCGTCTGGGGACGATCCTCTGGGATCTACATCTCATCAACATCACTTGCAACCTTTGAGAGTTCACCAAACCAACCCAAAGACTGACAAACAACTGCAGAGAGCCAAAGGAAACAAGTACACTGTAAACAGACTGACAGATGTCAATGGAAAGGAACGAAAGAAAGGAAGGGGCGGAGCCTGGAGGTCTGTTTAAATATTTAATGAGCAAACACATTTGTGCTCACTCGCATCTCGTGTTCAGCAGCTGGAAAGAGGAAGAGGAGGAGAAGCTCTTCGTCGCTGTATCCAGGCAGTCACATGTTGTGCAGAGTGTAAGTAAATAGGGCACGATTTCACCAGAGAATCACAGCTAATAATATCTTACAGTACGGCAGGCACAGATAATAACCTTCACACGAATAAAGGCTGGGACTGACCTGATAGAGGACGCCGGGGCTAGTTGTCTCATCCAGTGATTTTATTGTTACTTCAAAAATATTATAACTAAATAAAATCAAGTGCTTTCCAGTATTTTGCTCATTGTATAACTTTTTTTACTTAGAAATATGCCACATTGCAAAAGTAAAATGTTTTAGAAATGACTTTAAGAAATCAATCTTATAATGATCTGATAATCTACAAATGTCCAAAGTGCAAGTTGTCACATTTATTTCAACGTTTTATATTTAATATGAATTATTATATTAATATAAGCTTTCATTTTATCTTTATTAAAAAAAAAAACATTTTTTAATTTAGTTCTTTTTATTTTACTATTTGTTTTTAATTTATTTTTATTTGAGTTTTAGCTTATTTTAGTGCTTCAACTTGTTTTCATTTTAGCTTTAATTATAAAGAAAATATCAAGATAAGAGCTTATATTAACAAAAATAATTAATAATCAATATTTCTAAATATTAATAATATTAAAAATATTAGTAAAAATACATTTAAATATTAGACGATAAATTACATTTAGTTTTAGTTCAGTTCTAGTCTTTATTTGTATTTAAAATGAAAATTAAAAAAATTAAGATTAGAGTTAATATTAATCAAATAATAATTAATATTTATAATATTAATAAATTAATAGTAGTTAAAAAGATACATAATAAATAATTAGTTTTTAATATTACTTTTTGTTTATAATTTATTTGTCCAAAGTGCAAGTTGTCACATTTATTTCAATGTTTTATATTTAATCTGAATTATTATTATATTAATATAAGCTTTTATTTTTATATAAATTTTTTTTTTCGTTTTTTTATTTTACAATTTGTTTTTAATTTATTTTTACTTGAGTTTTAGTTTATTTTCAGTTTTTAGTGCTTCAACTTTTCATTTTAGCTTTAATTATAAAGAAAATATCAAGATAAGAGCTAATATTAACAAAAATAATTAATAATGAATATAAATATGAATAATATTAAAAACATTTGTAAAATTAAATTTAAATATTAGAATAAATTTTGTTTTAGTTAAGTTCTAGTCTTTATTTGTAGTCTTTATTTGTATTTAAAATAAAAATGAAAAATGTTTATTTATAAATGTAATATTTATAATATTAATAAATGAATAGTAGTTAAAAGATACATATTAAATTAGTTTTTAATATTACTTTTTGTTTATAATTTATTTGTATTTCAGTTTTTATTTGTTTCCCGTTATTAATTTAAGTGCTTCAACATAAGCTTATTTCAGTTTTAATTGTTTACGTTTTTCTTCTAATATTTAGATTTTATTTCATTTTTTCAATGAACTTAAATCATTTGAATAGTTTTAGTTTTTGATAACGCTACTGTGTTACCACAGTATACTGTAACACTGTGCACAGTCTAAATAACAGAGTAGTAAGCAAACATTTGGATATGTTATGCATACTAAAAATCTGCATATTGCACACATTATTCATACTGCAGAAATACAGTATATAAGCTCTCACACAAATGAATGTCTGGTTCACATTTGAGACTGTGATGACTGACGTCATGACATCATCGCCCCACCCACGGGACTGCAGACCAGTACACACCCACACACACTCAAAATACAGCACAACAACACACACACACACACACACACACACACACACACACACACACACACACACACACACACACACACACACACTCCCAACAACACAACTGAAGCTTTCCACACACAAACAGCCCTGAAATGATCGATCTGCTGCACTGGAGTCTCTGGTGAATATAGGTTACAGCACAATGCTCTCAGAGAGAAGAGTGAGTTTCCAGGTTCACTCTCTCACTGTGACTGTGATCAACCTTTCTAGACTGTTCCACGAAACGAACACTGAAGCGCTGCCTCCATCTGCTGGTTAGAAGACACACTGCACATTTACATTCAGGTTTAGTCATTTTGCAGACAAGCGACTTATAAATTGGGGGATGCATAAAGCGAGTCTTCTTAAAGAGGCACAGGAAGTGCTTGTAAGACCAAGTTTCATGCATTGTTCAAATAAGTACAAGCTAGAAATGGAAGCAATAGCCTAAATAAAGAGAAAGTCATTTTCTTTTTATTTAAACTTATTTTTGTTTCACCTAGTTGCCAAAGCAACATTTCTCATTTTTATTTAAAATTTTTCATTTAATATTTCTATTTTATTTTATTTTATTTTATATGTATTTATTATTGTTATATTTTATAATATATGTGCTATTTATTTTATATTATATTTATTTATTGTTATATTTTAATTATTTACTTATTTATTTTATATTTATATTTTAAAAAATCAATGTTTTTAATCGTCAGACGTTTTCAGGAGGTCCCTCCTGATTTTTTTTAAATTGTTATTTTAACTTTTAATGTTAATTAATATTATAATTAATAAATTTACATTTACTACTTATTTAATTTAATTTAATTTCAGTTTCAGTTCAGTTTTAAGTTTGTATTTATTTCCAGGTAGCAATTTAAGTGCTTCAACTTAAACATATGTCAGTTAGTTGCCAAAGCAACATTTCACATTTTAGTTTTTCATCTAATATTTCTATTTTATTTATTTTATTATTTACTATTTTTTATTTCTTTATTTTATATTTTTTAAATTATATATATTTATATATTATAGTTTATTTATATTTATTTATATTTAAATAAAACTAACAAAATTGTTTTAATAATTTGTTTTAATCAACAATAATTAATGTATTTTATTTAGTTATTCCATGCAACAAATACTGTACAGTCTACATTACAGAGTAGCATGTGCACATTTGCATATTATAAATACCTATAAAAAGTGATTGCACATTCAAAAACAATTAAAACACAGACTCCTACTTACATTTCTTTAACTTTTTCAGGATATCCCTGCACCTGTCCCACCACAGTGCCCTGTCTAGTGTTCTTTACCCAGCCGGTCACGCCGAGTTTCTTCGCTTCTGCCTCTGTATACTGCAATAAAACAGATGAAAAATGAGATTCAGAAAGAGAGATGCATGCACAACTAAAGAAACAAGGGGCTTGGGATTCCATGTGCATTCATGCATTTAGAAAAGCACCTATCACTGCATTCAAAGCACACTTTTGTACAGCTGCATACTTCAGGAATCAAATCCATCACTCTGACAGTGATTGTGCAAACCTCTAATATACTCAGATATCGAGCTACTTACATGTAGAATTTGCTTGTATCTGCACAGGAATCACGCTTTTTACAGCACTGCCATGATAACATGCATGTCTAAAATATATTAACACCATGCTACTTTTGCTGGTGTTAGTACAGCAGGTTCTGCTCTCCTTTCTTAGTCATAGAAGCAAAGCGCTGTGTAAAACAAACTTATTTTATATTATCCACAGGCTTCTCACCATTCTGAAGCACACACCTGAAGAAAAAAGACAAAACACATTTGTGAAATTGAGTTTAGTGCAACTTTGCAAAATAATAATTTGCATATTGTTAATAAATATGAATGCACAATGCTGTAGAACTCTTTGGTGCTGTGATATAAATAAATGCGCGTCTATTTTTGGAGGCGTGGGGTGAATAAATGTCGCCGAAGTTTGCAAACCACTGTTAAATACGCACCCTGCACATTCCCGAACACCTCGAAATCTACAGAAACATATTTTTCACCGGCGTCTGAAGACATTGCGAACAATATCACAAGGGTCAGGGCCAAAAGAGAAGTCCAGGAGACGTTTGCATGACAGATAATCATAAATAAACGCGCTTCTCGTCAGCGCCGCGACTCGCAAGCTAACGTCAGACCGGTGTCACGTGACAGATGTTACTTTTCTCAACGCTTTTTCAGGATGGACAAATCACAGTTGTTGTGGTTACAGAACGATTAAAACTTGTTTGTTTGGACTGGGTTTCTGTTTATATGTTAGACTCCAATACTTGAAAATATCAAATGTAAAAGATAAAAAAGCTAACAAGCGCCCTCTGGAGGCAAACACGTTTTCTAAACTAGATCAGATTACGAATAGATCAATGAATAATGCATTTAAAATACATAAATGCAATCATTAATAGTAACCTATATTTATGAATAAACAATCTTTTTTAAACCCATTTCTAATTAATAGCCTAATTAGTTTTCTGATATTTCCTCTTCCTTTCATTTAAACCAGGAAATAAATAAAAAAGTTAATGTTTTGAGCATTATATGGGAATGCTTCATTTATACTGAATCTAAAAATAAAGTGAAATGTCAGAAAAGCTATGCAATAAACAGAAAGGTATTAGTTTTATTAGTGCTTTATGATATTTCCTCTTCTTCTCATGTAAACCAGAAAAAAGAGGTTTTTAAAATAAAAAATAATATATTTATATATAATAATATATAAATAAAATAAAATTATAATCTAAATATCTAAATCTAAATTTGTAATCTAAATTATGACTTTCAGTTTCTGCATTATTTATAGGTGACTAATCAAATGTAATGTCAAAAAAAAAACTGGTGAAACTGAAAAAAAAGAAGAAAAAAATCCTTTTTTTTTTTAATAAACCATAAGATGTTTAAAAGTCTGATGTTAAAGGAAGCTACACTGACAAACATTAATAACTTTTTCAGTCTCGTTGGATGCATAAAACAATGCAAAACAGTTCATCTGCTAATTCGTTTGCTTATCATAAAGAACCTTGATCTGTAAGCTACAGTCAAAACAAGCACAAAACAAGTTTAGAGATTCCATAAGATTGTGGATTGTTACATATCCCAGCTGTGCCGA